>NW_010391165.1:105762-123396 GCF_000710305.1 Buceros rhinoceros silvestris | reverse complement strand
CCGCTTGCTTTTGCAGAAAGTGTACTTGAGATGTGTCCAGCTGGGAGGGGAGAGGGCAGAGAAGATATTTCCCCCCTGCTGAATGCAAGGGGACAAGGTGGGTCTGTCTGACGGAGCCTGGACATGCCAGTTGAGCGGCAGCAGCACGGGCCAGCCGGTGTAACAGACCTTCAGGGAAGGGTGAGCCTTACAGGAGGCAGTGGTTGCTATTACGCATTGGTTTGGCTCCGCATCTGTGGTAACCAGAGCGCTTGGTCTGATCACATCAACCCCGAAACAGCCTGCTAACATCCCACACTAGGACAGCATTCAGGCTCTTAGGTTTTAGCAAGATGTGGTTCAGCTGAGCTGCTGAAGCTGAAATCCAGCCTCCAAAGCATCTGAGTGATGTTTGGAGCTGGGTGCTGCGCTGCTTTCTGAGGCTGGTTCTCCCTCTCTGAGTCAGAAGCACAGTTTGTGTCAGCCTGCTTGTCTTGGAGTTGCTTGCTGAGCAGAACTGGGTTCAGGAGGTTCCAGCTGTGTGAAAAGCTCTGCACGTGCTGCAGGATCTTGATCCAGACGTTTGAATTAAGTTTGTTTCACTGGAAAATACGGAGCCAGCAGTAGCTAATTCCGTAGGCAGGTAAATCAAAAAGCAATGCTGTAGTTTTGCAAAATGAATCATCTCTTTTGCAAAGCATAAAATCTGTGAGTGGGATGTGCTGCTGGAGCCTGGAGTGGTACTTTTCCATATTATTTTATTTTGATTGGCTTTAACTTCTGTAATATTTGTGTCATTGTGTTTTCTCCCCAGAGACACTGGTCTCACCAGTCTAATTATGTTTTTTCTGCTGTCCTTGCTGGAGAAGAAATGCAGGTGGTGTCAATGAAAAGTCTTTGCATTGTTACTCTAGAAATACAGCAAGTGTGTCCAGAAGAAAATGTTTGCTTATAGTCTTTTATGTCACTAATAGTGTCATGTTTATCTTGCATATTTTTATTATGTTTAAGTACATCATATGTTCCTGGTGGGACTTCTTATCCTTGCTTCTTTTTAAAATGTCATTGAGATTGCTGTTAGATGTTTTTGAGAGATTGGTGAAATAAATTTCTTTAGTTCAATGCTGAACTAACTTATAGCTGATGAGGTTGCATCAATCTCTTCACTGTGCTCTCCTAGATCTGAGCCTGGTTTTGCTTCCTTCAGTGTATGACAGCAAAGAGAATCCGCAGTCACTCCACTAGAGGCTTTTTCTCTCTGGTTTCAGAATTTCCCTGGAAAAGAAAATTTAATAATATTCCTGATAAACTTTTCTTACAAATTCTGTTCTTTTTTTTCCAATAGGTGTTGGCATCATGTCGGGCGTTTCTTTTAACATCTCGGATTCCCACCAAGGTAAAGCCACTGTGTTTCTATAAATATCTTGGGTTAGATACAAATGTGAGTTGCATAAACTAAGTTGCATAAATTTAGCATATTTTATACTTGTGCATCTGTTTAAAATCATGATAATTCGAGGAATGGCATGTTGGATGATGTTGAGTTAGAGTAGTGCTTCCTTTGGTGTCTCTCTGAAATAGATTTGTCACTTTATATATCCTGTTTCAGAGAAATTTTAAAGTTTAGAAATGCAGGTGGGTAAAGAATTATGTTGGAAACACAAACTCGAACTGTGAGATATGCCTGATGACCTTTGTAATGGGACTCCTTATGTCCAAACGAGCTGCTGATGGTGTTATTCCCTCTAGTGTTTGTAGTGCCAAATAGGAATATATTTGATTTGGAGACAGAAATTATGTTGCGGTTTATTAAATTCTGCTGTTTTCTGGTTATTTCTGTGGTTCATTCTGAAAGGCATCTTGCCAACGTGCCTTGCCACTGCCGGTGAATAATTTTTTTCATATTCCTGTTAAAATTTGTAATGATTGTTGTAGCAGAAAAAGATAATTTCCACATGAATGACGGTGACTGATGTGGAAGAACATCTCCTGTCCTGCTTGGAATCAGTGAATGGGAATTCAGCATATGTTCTGTTTTGTTGTGTTCTACACATACGTGTGTGTGTGTGTATGCTTTATAGAAAAAAACAGGATCAATAAATGGAACGGCTGATATCAGGGTTTCAGTTGTGGACACTGGTAAGTGTGACTGTCCCTTACCTGTGATTTGAAGATGCTGACTGACAGGCAGGATGACTAGTTTGAATTTCAGCTGAAATTTATTTCCCTCAGTTGATCACTCTCTGCCTGAAGCACAGATGCCTTTGGTTGGTTGTCTGTTGGCTTTTGGATCACTGCAGTTTGCAGCCTGGTTTTAAGATAAGGTTTGGTGACTAGTTGCATGGAAACGCAGAGCTGGGTGATGCACAACTCAGGCAACAGTACAGTGACAGTATGATGGAGAGGGCATGATGGTGATCTTGTTAAGTAATAGCAAAGGCATTGTAATTCACCAAAAGCTCCTGAAGGCTAGGGCTCAGTGTGCTATGGAATAGCTGTACTTTGAGTTTAGTATTGCAGACGCTTTTCAAGACTCCTTTTTAAAATGGATTTACTTAAATGAACACCTTGTTTTCATGGAAATCTAGGATAGGTATGTAGTACTACCAAAACTGTTACTTCAGTGATAACAAATGGAAGAAAGGTGATGAGAATTAACTGCCTCTGCTCATGGTTTATGTCCAAATAAAACTTTGTATGTCTGAGCAATTATTAGGATGGTCGAAAAAGCATTTCTCTTCTAACAGGATTGGTGAAACTTAATGGATTTTTCTAAAGTCTGTGCTAATTTCAAAAGCTGCTCAGAAGCTTTCTGAGCCTGTGTACTTCCATATAACTGGCACGCAGTAACTGCTAGCAGGACAGCTGAAAACAGGCAGCAAAGACACTTTATTCCTTCAGGGACCTCTCACAAATTTGAGTATGCTGAGAGATGGTAACTTCTGAGTGATTGTTATTACTACACCTGATTCCCAGTGTCACTTTTCCTTAAACATACTGTTGATACGTATCTACTAAAAAGGATCAAAGTTAGAAGAAATAAAGGTTGATTAACTGTAATGTAAACTCACATGATTGTCCTTAGAGCAGGGATATTACAGCAGCCACCCACTAACTTTATACTTGGATCCAATCAGTTCATTTCCACTAATCTAGAAGGACTGATAGGAAAGGAAGTACAGTACTTCAAGCCTACTAATTCTTGCTACAGTCGATATATGAAACGTGGTTGCAACATTAGTAAGTGTTGGATGTGTCATCAAGACCACAGATAAGTGTATAAAATATTTGTGGGAGTGTAATTCAGGTTTGCGAACATATTTCTAGTGCCAGCTTTCATTAAATTTTGATTGAAAAAGTTGGAAACTGTGAAATTAGCTGTCTTGGTAACTGAAGGGTCCCTAAATGAGAGGTACTCATAGCCTTTTAAGAGGATTTTAAGAACCTATAATTTTAGGTAATAAATGAGATTGTGCTTTTTAAAACCTGGTAAAAATTATTTCATAGTTCGACGCAGATGAAGTTTTAAATGTATTCTGTATTTTTGCTGCAGAGCAAGGACTGCAAATCCATGTTTTTAAGTAGAAAAATGAACCAAAGATGAGCTATAGAGATGTTGCCGGATTTCCTGGCATTTGTTAATTCTAGTCAAGAGGATCTTTGCAGATTGAATTCTTGAGTATGGATCTGTGTAAACTTTTTGCAGGAGTAGAAAAGAATTTTTGATCGTGTGTACACATTTATGTTTGCACATACACGGTACATTAGCACAAGTGGAATTTTCAATCTGGTATGTAAATAATTTGCAAAATAGAAAGGATTTCAATCACAGAAACTTTTCCCTAAAATTTCCTTGTCACTTGGGTAAACAAATCTTAGATAAACTCATATATTTATTTAATTTGGCTAGCAGATCCTTTTACTTCTCTACGTGTAGTCTAGCTTACTCCAGTAGCAAACAAGAGCTGCTGTGAATTGTTTTTTCTTCTTTCTGGTGTGACTCAACTGCATGGGGTCATGTCCTATCATGACAAAAGATATCCAGCCTTAGCTTAGAAATAAGGCAGTGAAGCGACCTGAAGAGGAGTGAATGTCTTACCCTTGGTAAAATGCAAGGCACCGGTGTGGGCGTTGGTGAGATGCTTGCGCTGCTTCTGCCTCTCCTGCCTTGGTTCCCTGTGCTTGCTCACTTCGTAAGCAGCTGCAGTGGCACGCCTCTGCCCTTTTGCTGCGGATGCTACCCCTGGAACAGAATAAATGAAATGAAGCATGTGAAAACTCCTCAAAAGCTTCAGAGTAGTTTGGTCACTAAGTTGCCCAGAAATGGCTGAGGGGTGCTTGTACCTTCTGATGCTGTCAGATCATGAGGGCAACTGAAGGGAGAAGGATTCAGAAAATAGGCAACAAAGAACAAATAGACAGTAATAACATTTTCAGTCTCTGCAGTTGTGAGTGGATAATGTAGCTAAGTGCTTAAAAAGATCTTCTATTTCACTAACCCACCCTACATTTCTGTACATTCTAAATCTTAACTCTTGGAATTCTTAGGGTAGATTCATCCTGTGGTAACACTGTTTATAAATCTGTGTTTAGGAGCTCTCCCTCCTATCCTGCTGTTTTCTGGGAAACTTTTAGCTGATTGTTACAGCTCGTACCTCTGTTCCCGGCTTCCCAATATGCTGTTGCAGCCTTTGCAGAGGGAGTCTTGAGAGCTGCATCTGGGTTCTGAGCACCCAGGGGGTGTTCAGGGTTGTCTTTCAAAAAGATTGCCACAAATACAGAAATAGAATAATACGGTGATTGCCAGTTAGCCTGGGAGCACCCTGCCTGTGAACCTGGGATAAGATAAAGTACAGGAAACTGTGCCATTTGTACTGCTCAGTTACAATAGTCTTAATGATAAATAAAAGGAAATGACCATGCTAATGTCTTGCCCTGCAGTTATGATTCAGTCCAAGAGTTTGTCTTCTTTCTGTATATCTCAGCTGTCAAGATCTTTGTTATGTAGCTATGAATTCAGATCTCAACACCCTCCCTGTAGCCCTAGATTTGTCTTTGGAGAAGACTTTCCTGCCTTCTAGGTTTCCATTTGGATTTAGTATGTTCTCCCTTCTTTGTTGCTTGTCCTGACTGTCCTCCAGATAACCCACTCAGGCAAAGCAAATGTATTATTGCCTGTCATACTTCTAGACATGCTAAAGCAGTCTTAAACATTGTGTGTGCATGGCCCTTCAGCTTCAGTGAAGTTTTTCACATCTGTGACTATTGTAATGGAAGATTAATACATGGTGCTGTAAGTATTGTAACTAATGATTATCAGTCACAAGAGCACCCAGCAGTAGGGTATTGTATAAACTATGCTTTTTTTATGGTAAAAAGTTGTCATAAATCTCACAGGCTTATGTACTTATAGCTGGTAGTAGAAGGTCCAATGTGGTATTCCTGTAACCTCTAGTAATCATCTGAACCTGTAGCAAGCAAATGTAAGTGTTCTTTTAGTGTAAAATGTGAATAGGTAAGATATTAACAAATGCTTAATATCAATTACAGAAATGGATGTAAAATAGCAGTAGCCTCCCTTAAGGTTTTCTTAATGTCGTTGAAAAGTGTAAGTGTTCCTTAAAATAAAATGACATTTGCACTGATGTGGCATTTTCTTTTTTAACTACAGTTAGAACTAACTTTCAGCTACTTGGAAATCCAAGGAGTAACTTCCAGTAAGCCAGGTCAGGTGAGTGTATTCTAGATAAGATACTCGTTTACTCATTGCTAAACCTGTTCCAGTCAAGGAGGAGATGCTCTAACCTGCAGCTGTCCCCATCAGTGAGCAGACTGTATGTATGCGTTCTTAAATTCATGATGCTTGGAAGTCTTAACAATAATGATAAGAATTTTAAAAGTCAGTTTTAGGAATGTGTTGTGCAGCTGGGATGACAATAAGAATTTATTTCCCCCCTAATTCAGTATGCTACAAATTTTCATTTGTGTCACAAATACTTTTCTCAGAGATAATAGAGCAATGGTGGCTGGTATGTAATCATCAGCACGCAAGCTCAAATGGCTTCCGTATACACTTATGGTGAAGCCAAGAGCTACTGCTTACATGGCAGGCAGAAATGATTGCTTCCATCTATTCTCGGTGCCGTTACTGTACAACGCAAACTGTATTTGACAGCAAGTTACATGCCAAGAAAAGTGAATGTCAAAGAGAAGGTGCTGAAAAGAAGAATGCCTTTAATATGTTTTTCATTCATCAGATGAACATGTTGACAAGGTTTGACAGTTCAATTGAATCAAAGTCTTCATGTATTTCATGTGTGTTTGGCTTTTAAAGAGCTTTTTAAAAATAGGAGCATCTGACGCTTTATTTGAACTCTGAAAAGCTCTCATTGTGTTTAACATGTCATCTTTTTAACCTGACTTTTGAAGCTTTCCTTAAAAGAGGGGGAAAAAGAAGTCCAGATGTTTACTGTTCTAACGGGGAGTCGTTTAGTAAATTCTGTGGATGTTTTTGTGGTTTTATTTAAGGTACTAAAATGCCATGGCAGTTAATGCTAATTACTCATGGAGACATAGACAGTCGCTGTCGTAGCAGGGTTTACAAGGCCTTTTCTGCAGCCTCACTCAGCATACCGTATTCCTAGAATGCTTTTCAAGGTTTTGCATGTTTACATTCATTTGTGTTTTAAATGTGTAAGGCTATAGTTGAAAGCAGGCAGAATCCTAGATTATTGCTCACAGAGCAAGTGATATTATTGCCATTTTCCTGCAAACAGCATGTTATACCTGTGATACCTGAAGGACGTATCTCGCAGAAAGCCATGAAGAGCTTCCCACTGTAGATAAGTGAACAAATGGACAGACTAATATAGCGAAATAGTGTGTTAGTGTGGGTGACAGTGAAAAACAATAGTAATTTGCCCACTCGCTCATGTTCAGGGAATAATGGCAACAGGTTCAGAAAGGAGTTGAATTGATGGGAAAAGGTGTGAAGATTCTCTGTGTGCTCTTGGGGAAATACAGCCTCTTTGAGGGTTATCCGGGTGATGACACAAGATGCGAATTGGGAACCAGAAGAGCCTGGGAACCAGTTTCAGTAAAAAAGTCTTCTGTAGCATACTGCCAGTGTCCCCTCTCACAGTGCCTGTCTACACTTCTCATTTATTCCTAATGTTAGCTTCTTACTGTGTATGCACAGGTCCTCATCTAAAAGAGTTATGATTTAGGCTGTGCTAAACATTCACTCTGGAGAAGTCAGAAACATGGTATTGCTTCCTGTGATGTAGCTGAGAGCAGCAGCAGCCCTGATGTGTTAGTCATACACTAATCTGGTTTGGTTCTGAATGCTCAATATATAACACAGATGGATTGAAAAAGGCTTTTGTTTATCCCCCTCGACGAAGCACGTATCCCCCAGACAGCGGGACAGTTATGTTAGCAGAGTTACTGCTTCATCTGAACTGAGACAATATATTACCGCAACGTTTTCTTAAACAGCATAGATCAAAGCATTAGAGCATTTCCAGAGGATCACAGCTATTAAAGACTTTCTCTTTTTGCTGGAGGAAGCAGGCCCTGCTCCTTCAATAGTTTCCCGTCAGGCTGCACTCGCTTCTCCTGGTGTTCTGGGATGTGTTTCAGAAGAGGACAATGCTGTGAAAAGTTCTTGGTTTTCAGAGTGTCAGCTGAGGTCAAGATCCTTGGAAACTTTTATTCCTGTGGGAAGCAGAGCACCATTAGGAAAAGCAAAGTTTGAGTACGAGGGTCTTGCACATTCAAGAACAACTTCCAGAAACTTTACCTGGAGCATTGTCATGTCATGTCTTAAAGAATTAACAGTTTCCTGTCAGCATGCAATGCATTCAGCTATCATTCAAAATGCTCTCCTTTTTAAGCAGACCTGAATTATTTGATACCCAGTTCCTGCCCTCATGCCCTCTTATTTACAGCTGATCATGGAAACTGAGAAATGCAGCATCTCCATGAAGATGGCATCCTCAGAGGATGTGAACGAGGTGCTGGCGCACATCGGGACCTGCCTCAGGAAGATATTCCCTGGACTGTCGCCAGTGTAAGTGTCTTTTAGGGCACCTCTAGTGGGAACGGATTGTGTGATAAGCCATCACTCCTTGTATGCAGGTCTCCCCACCCTGGCCTCAGAAGTGCTCTGAGGGTACGTGAAACACCTTGAGGCAAGCACTAAGCTTTTCTGTGGGTATGTGACAGAACCAGGAGGCAGTGCAGAGCACAGGCGGGCTGTGCACGTGCTGTAGGGTCAAAAGAGCCTTTGTTTCAAAGGGGCGATGCAGGTGTTTAGAGTCTTTAGGTTTCATTTCACTTTACTGCCTCTTCAACCTCAGATACAGCTTAGGTGTTGGCTTTTTGTTGTAACTTACTCCTTGCCGCATAAACAGCGGTGATATTGTTTTGGTTTGGGTTTTATTCCCTAGAAGTAAAATCTGAGTTGAGGGAGGAATGAAAAGTTCTGTTTGCTTTCAGTGCTTGCAAAATGATGCGAGATTAGGAAACTTGTTCAAAACTGAGCCCTGGGCAGTCTCATACTTTCCATGGTGTATCTGGCGTCTCGGATCATGCATCTCCTTCTCTAGCTTTTTAGTTTTACTTCTTCATGCATTGTTCTTGCCTTTGGGTTTTTTCTTTTATCTGTGCCTCTGAGTTTTGTCATCTTGCAGCAATTCTCAGTAGTTTTTCTTCGCTTTATTTCTTCTCTCTGTCCTTGCCTCATCTTCATCACTCTCTACCAGATCTTGCAGCTCTGCTGTTACTCTCTGCAGCTCCTGGTTTTCAGTAATATTAGAGAAAGTGGACTGTGCAAAAGAATTTTCCAATACGCACTGATCTTTTTCTAAGTGAGCTTTTGTAACAGACATTAGATGTAAACGGTCAGGCTATATTTACATGTTTTATTTTGGGTGCATGTCCTTATTATTCACTTTTCCTGTAGGTGGGGTAGGAAATGGACTTCATAAACTCAGGCTGGCAGTTTCTCTTTTTTTGTTTGTTTTATTTTACTTCCAGTTTATCTCTGTGGCAGTGTTATTAGCTGCTTTAATGGAAATCAGGCTTTCTTCAAAAAGCAGACATGTAAGTGAAAATTTGTCAGTAAGTTTGCCATAAAACCTCAGTAACGATGTGAGGAATGCAGGCAAAAAGAACAGTGTAGAGAGCTGCAATGCTCTGTGTGTTTGGGCGTCTCTAAGACCTTGAGACCTCTGCGTGTTTTCTCTGGACTTTCTTGATAACATTGCTGGTGTAGCTGCATGGAGAGCTTGGTTCTTGGAAAAGAAATCACATTTCTTGCTCTCCTCGCTGATGGTGTTACTTTCCAACATGAAGGCTTTGGAACTGTGCGGATCATATAAGACCAGAACAATCAAAAAGGGGGAAAGAGGTTTTTCCCATTAATATCTTTTATTAATTCTTTTCCTCTGTTTATGGAATCCTGCAGTTTATGAGGTAGTCCTGTCATTCAAAAAACCTGGATTGTTTCGTTTCTTAAAAGGTAGAAAGGGGTTGTGGTTTTGGTTAGGGAAGAAAGAACCATTCCCAAATTACAAAGACTGGAGCTGAGCTGAGCCTAGAGGGCACATGATGTAGCTAGTCAGCACGCTCTGTGACTGCACCATAGTGCTTGTAGCTAGTAAAAGCACTGTATAAACAGCAGTGGTTTCAGAGTAACCAGTAATACCATGTCTCTCCTCTATTTTGGGCATCCTCGTGTTGGTTGAGGGCCACAAGTCTCCTTAGCTTGAGTGATCCTGTTGTACAAATGGGCTTAGTTTCTCTGGTACTCGCGGAGTTATCATTAGAAAGAAAGAAGAGACAAATAAATGTTACTGCTGCTGGGCAGCATCACGGTGTGCGTGACTTTTAGGCAGAGAAGTGAGTTATATTAAAGATGGCAATTTTTCCTATACGCTCATTTAAAATCTCACTTGAAATAAAGATGATTTCTGAATTTAAAATACTTTCAGTCATGAATGATTTTTTTTTTTTCCCCCTCTTTTTGCATCTAGGAGGATTCTGAAAAAAGTAACTATGGAGCCTTCAGAAAGACTGGCTAATCTCCAGGCACTGTGGGACAGTCAGACAGTGGCAGAACTTGGACCTTGTGGTGAGAATGAATTTAAAGGCTCAAAAATAAAAAGGCTGCAATTGCAGTGTCAGGAAGTTTAATTCTATTTCTGGGAGAAGCTGGTAAAGGTGTAATTAGTTTTAAGGTGTAATTGGTATGGAGAAGACTGCTGATTGGTAGGTGAAGGCACTATTTTAAACTTTCTTGCAACCTGCCTGGCAAAGATAGGATAGTCTCAGTTTCTTTCAGCAGTGCAATGGACAGCCTTCTGAGAGAAAAAAAGCGTGAGTTCTGAAAGACTAGATAAATTTAAGTGTTAAAGTATCCTTTTAGATGTATGTATGTTTGTTTGTTTGTTGGCTTGTTTTCCTATTATGTTAAAAACTCTTTTGGGGTTTTTCCTAGGAGGCTTTTCGCAGATGTATGCCTGTGTGTGTGATTGGCTTGGGTTTCCCTACCTTGTTTTCCTATTATGTTAAAAACTCTTTTGGGGTTTTTCCTAGGAGGCTTTTCGCAGATGTATGCCTGTGTGTGTGATTGGCTTGGGTTTTCCTACAGAGAAGAAGTACAGTGGGTAAGTGCCTGTCTTGGTCTGGAGCTCTTTTCAGCAAACTGTACAAATGATGAAAGAGCAGGTACGTCATAGTACTTGGAAGAAAACAACAGTTCTGTAAAGATGTATTTGGTTATGGTTTTTTAACAGGATGTTGATACGATTTATCTGACGCAAGATACCAGAGAGTTGAATTTGCAAGACTTCAGCCACCTTGACCACAGGTAAACAATATGCAGTAATCATGCGAATGTTTTGCAAATTTTCCTTGTTCCTTCTTGCAGTAGGTTTTGCCTGCCCTTGCTGAAGTGGGGTGGTTCTGTAGCTGTTACCTGAATGTGTAGACCTTTGAAATGACTGTCTGTAGCATTTCTAGTTTCCAGCATAAAGCTGCTGTTTTTGGCCAAAAACCCCACAGACAGCACGTTTCGTTGAGGAGCCTGAGAAGATAAATGTATTTTGCTGTTGGAAGCACTCCAAAAAGTTAGCAGATAGATGCTTTTCCTGTGGTGGCAGATATAAGAACTCAAATTCAGCAGAGAAAACATGCAACTACATCTGGTAGGCAAAGCAAAAAAGGAAATTATGCAGTTTACTTATGCAGAAATGTTTTCTCATGGCGTACACAGTAAAGGAAATTAATTTTGTCAGCAAGTCAGTAGAAGGTTTAAGTTGCTAACTGAATCCCAGCCAGTAGTTCCTCTACTTTCAATAGATGCTATCGAAAATGTGTACTTCCAGAAAGGAACTAATTGAGGGTAATTTTACTATGAGATGGTGAAACTTAGTTAAGTGTTGTATTTGGTTTACTGAATTTAGCTGGCTGAGAAAATTGGGTTCTAAGAAAGCTGGATCTGAAGATATCTAAGTAGAAGGAAATGGGAGGGAGTCTTAACTAAAATCCTTCATTATACGAGGAAAATGCCAAATTTAAGAAACTGTAAGTAAGAAAGATAAAATGTTTGTTAATTTGGGAAAGCCCAGTGGAAGAATGAAGAATCTGTGAGAGGTACAATGTTAAAGTGTTACAACAGGAAAGCTAAAGTTGGAGGCAGGTAAAGAAGAGTATTTTGCCGCAACGTTCTTTTCAGCTTTAAGCTATCTAGTATGTAAACTTGTAAAAAACCCACTCAAATACTTACTCAACTTCTGTGATGGATTTTCAGTCTGCACTGAATCCCATGGCAAAGCTGCTAAGCTGTACCTGTGTGGGCTAATTCAGAGGTAACTCACACAAGGCTACAGGGTTAGCAACTTGTGCGTGATGGATGCAGCCAAATGTTGGTTGGTTATGCTTTGATGGGAGACGGTCAGGAAGTGAGCACTATTCAGCACAAGCAAATGTGGGGCAAGAAAGCTTTAAACTTACTGCAAGGCAGGAGTGATGAGAAGACCATGGGGCGTTCTTGAGAAAATGACTTACAGATACTCAGCTTTGATAGAAATTAAATGTTCGAATGATTTATTGGGGGTGAACAACATTACTTATTAGGAAAGATTAGGTAGTGTTTTAAGTATTTAGAGTATCTCAGCTGGTTCAAATGTGTGGTCTTCTGGAAAACGGAGTAATGAGTTTATTGCTTCACAGAAGCTTTTCATTGAAGTATACCTTACAAAATTGACACCACTGAGGAAATGTATTTGTGTTGTTAATAAAAGTTTTTATTAAAGATCTCATGATTGTGTAACTTGAAAGATTCCAAACAATTTTTGAGCCATTTACATGCTGCGGAATGCATCTTGTGATGAGAGTTTCTATGTGTTGAGGACTAAACTGAGAAAAAAGGTTTTGGACTGAAGTATCAAGAAAACTGAAATTTTTAGGAAGCTAAAACCTTATGTTATTCATTAAAAATACAAATTAAGATCCGCGATTCCAGTCAATTCAAGAATGTATGCGACTGTTTTGTGATAAAGCATTTGCACTGTGCTAAATATAAATTAACAACATGCCATCATGCTTCGGAATTTGAGAGTGTTGTATATCTTGTCCACCTAATTTGGGGGATTGCTGAAACTATATACTTCCTGTTGTGGAGTAGCTCTGAAGTGAGGTAGGATGGGTACACCAGTTCCCTAGGTACAGGGCCTAAGCTTTGCAAAAATAAACAGTTTGTGTTTTTCCTAGTAAAGCATTTCTGTTAGAGGTTGATGTGAGATGGTATAAATTCCAGGTGAGTTTAAGTTACCAGAGCATCTGGGAGTTCATAGCACTCTATATTAGAGCGCATAGCATGGCTTGCCATGTGGGAATGTGACTTCTGAGGTTTTATCTGAAGTTATGTTGTGCTGTGAACCGTATAATTGTTTTAACACCAGCAAAAAAGGCTCAGAGTGAACAGGGTTTATTTAACTCAGTAGCATAATTTTTGTATCTGTCGCATGGGTTTTAGCATATTTGGGCATTCAAAAAAATGGTCAGAAAAGTGTGATTGGTTAAATGGTTTTTTTCTTTGCACTGTTTAGATTTTTTGCCATCTTAAATACAGTGGGGAGCAGAGATGTTAAAAAAACGTTAAGGCATTAGTGAAGCTTGAATGTTGTTGAAGCTTGAAGAGATTTTCTGCATTCCAGAAGAACAGAATCTGTTTTCATTTTAAGATGGCACAGATTTACATTTTGTAAATTTTGGTTTACCAAACTGCCATCCAGAATAATCTAATAAATATGAGCAACTCAGTATAACTCAATGAGGGAAAGGTATGAGGAGGCCCTGAATTTGGAAATGGTCATTAGCATTCTAATTCTTAGTGTATTGCAGAAGAACTCACGTCTTTGTTGGTACCACATAGAGAATTTAATAGAATGAAGTGAGTAAAGCACTGTGTGACTTTGAAAAGGAGAACTCTGTAACAGTGAGGTTGGGCAAACTCGAAGCAAGAGAAGGTGTAGAGGTAAATTCTAAAAGCCCCTCATTGGTCAGAAGCACCTGTCAAAAATCTGAACAAAATAAGACTAAACTCTATACCAGATGGTAGAATCTGATGAAGTGAAGTTTCTAGGCAGTAAGGCTACTGCAGGATGGGCAGAGGTTCCACTGTCTTCATGCAGATGGGGAGGATGAGGTTGGAGGTGTTTGGCAGTTGGTATTACTGATGCCGATGTCTGTGCTTGTCTAGGGTTTGAACAAACAGACTTTGAGTGCTGCAGAAGACTAATCCATCTAGAGATGAGAATTTGCAAATCAGCTGGGACAAATTGTTTACAAATATTCTTACCCTGCTGCAGCAATGGGAAACACCGCTGCGCTCCTGAAAGTGGGATGGTTTTCCCATTAACTCTGAGCACCCGCTGTCCTTCAGCTGTCTCCTTCCAGGCCTGTGGAGGAGAGGGCAGAAAGGGATGGCCTCAGGCAAGTTGTGCCTGCAGCTACTCTCCCGCTCAGAAGGTACCAAGCTCTTGCCAGACCTCCAAGCCAGCTTACCAGCTCGCTGGTAGTATAAATACTTGCAGCTAGTGATAATCAGTCATTTTCCTTTGTTCCTTTGGAGGACCTGGTGCTGCTGCTGACAGCTGAAATGCATCTTCTCATGGTGCCTTCTGCCCCTTTTGGAGTGGTATTCCGCAGTATGAACAGCTCTGAACTCACTAGCATGATGGTAGTACCATCAGCCTGTCCATCGTTTGCCTTGCAGCATTCACCACCAGCTGTGCAACTAAAATTACACCTAAAAAGTTACTCTTCTGTTCATTCCACTTCCAAGGCAAAGGCATTGGCAAGACGGATGTCGAAGGCCCTTATTCATTACCTTCTGACTGATTGCTCCAGTGGAAGGCAAAGGAGGAGCAAACCTCTATGTGGACATTCCTTACTCCGTAGCAAGATTCTTGCCTGCCCAGACTAAGTGCAAAATACCTGTGGGTTGGTTTTCCTCCCACCTTAGCGTTTAACTTGTCAGTTACTGCCTTACATGGGTATAAAGCGTGCGTGCGTATGTAGGAACAAAACCAATGTGGTGGGCGGAAATAAATCTATACGCTTCATGAAGCTGGTAAGACTGTGCTGTTCCAGTGGAAATGAATTCACCACAAGACTTGATGTGTGCTGTGAACAAGATGGAAAACAGGCTTAAACTTTGAAGGCTACCACACACTAATTCCTCTGCAGGAGTGTGAAAACGGTCTATTTGCATGAGCTTCACAGGTGGTGGGCTACAGACTTTTGCTGGAAAATGCTGCACCTTCTTAATGTAACCTTAGTGATAGGCTTGTGCTTCCAAATCTAGCAACTGCAGCTCACAGGAAAGCCTGCTGAAGGCTCGTCTGTATGATGGTGCCTTGTCTCCTGGCTTTCCTACATGTTTAACAACCCCCCTGAAGTGTCTGAATTTTGTAGAGGAAAACTGAAGGAGGGGAAGAAGGAAAAGATGGGAGAAGGGTGCTGCATGTTCAGTGCAGATCTGTGCCTAGCGCGTATGTCCTGAATGAAAAGCTGGGGTGTGGGACTAGCTTACAAAAGCCAGTACTTTCAAAATTCTCCCATCAAAAACTAAGGCACTATTCTGCTGGTCTGCCAAGTTCACGTATATTACAGCTCTTTACTTCATTTTAAAGACAAGGCCTTTCTAAGTAGCTGTCAAGTCCCAGTATAGGTGTATCTATGTATTTAATATGTTGCA
The DNA here is from genome assembly GCF_000710305.1 of Buceros rhinoceros silvestris. Taxonomy (NCBI): domain Eukaryota; kingdom Metazoa; phylum Chordata; class Aves; order Bucerotiformes; family Bucerotidae; genus Buceros; species Buceros rhinoceros. Next base: position 108,149 of record NW_010391165.1, on the reverse strand, counting down.
TCAAAATGATCCAAGTGCTGTGCTGCGAGATGATGTGCTAGAGCTTGATGAATGATTCCACTGGGGGGTAGTGTACAGACGTGACATTTGTCAATGATTGTTATTGGAGGGAAAGCAGATTGCATTAAGAAGCTTGGAATGAAGAAGATGGGAATAATTTAGAATTTCATTTGTGAAATCCCTTTTACAATTAAGGAGGGTTTGTGCTGAAAGTCACATTATCTTTTTGCAGGTCTCCTGGGGGAATTTAACTATAGAGATGAGACAAGGAGGTGTTCTCTAGAAGCATTCAGTCATGGGATTATATTAAATCATCAGACTGCCAAAAAGCTTTTTAGCGTCATGCTAAATTATAATTAGAGGTGATTAAGAAGCTTAACTGTATCACAGGCTGAAGAAAAAGTAGGAATGGCAGCCCAGGCAAATTCCGGATTTAAAAATTCATGCTAGAATAGATGTTGGTTGGCCATTTAAAAATCTAAAATACAAGAAAGAAAGGCAGGTACTGGTGAGGCTCATTTTTTAGAATGCAAGAGCTTCGTGTAACGGATGGTAGCCAATTAGCATTGCAAAAGCATGGGGAATTGGATGTGGAAGAACACTTACGAGGTTTTTACAAATGACCAAAGCCGGCAGATGTATGAAATGTGTGTAAAAGTGTTTTTCTTTTTCTAGAGACTTAATACCTATAGTTGCTGCTCTGGAGTATAATCAGTGGTTTACAAAGCTGTCCTCCAAGGATCTGAAATTAGTAAGTAATAAATTGAAACAGTATCCCCGCTCCTGTCAGGCTGTGCTGTGTTTTAGAGGATTTTTCAAGGTGACCTTTTTTAGGCAAGTACAACTGGGCTATCTGCTGAAATGGTTTTATCCCTTAATCATATTGGGCAAGTGTAAACTGTTGGATAGTTAATTTGTGCCTTAGAAACACTGCTAAGAGTCAGGTCTTGGCAAAATTTCAAGTGAATAAAGTTTGAAAACTTTGCTGGGCAATAACAGTAGCCCATAAAACTACTTCTTTAGGCATTGCTAGCTCCCCCAAACAGTACTGGGTGACTAAATAGGAAACCAATTTTAAATCAGCCAGAAATCTCAGTTGCTTTTTGGAGGTGGAAAGAAAATATCAGGATTCTGTTTTGGTTTTTTTTTCTCTCATATAAAGCAGATTTTCCCTTGTAATTTTCATTGCAACTTGATGCTTTTTTCTCACAGTTGTCTGAGGCTAAACCCAGTTAGGAATAAGAACGTAGTGATGTGTGACATCAGTATTCCTCCATACCAGTTTTCTTTCTGAAAAACAAAAAGCAGGCAAATCGAAACAAGTTGGGCTACTGAAGAAAGGGCCAAGAAAATCAGTAATTAGGTGACATTTTAAATACATTGAAGTGTACTATTTCTTCTAAACTTGAAAGTTTACAGTCGCAGGTAGAGTTAGTGGTTTGAGAAACTGCTTTCACGCAGTTATCCAGAAGCTTTTGTCCTTAAAAATCAAGGTTGAGTCTCATCTTGTTTGAATTTATGCAATTTTATTGATCTGAAAATGCTCTCATTGAATTCCTGAGCTATCACTTCCCATAAAAATAAATTAGAAACTAGCTTATGCAGTTCTTGGCAAAAGAGTAAGCAAAAAACTTTTCTTTCTTGCTGGGACATCTTACTCAAAATTATGCACAGGATGAAACTGGGGATATTTTTAATCTTGTTGCAGTTTGCTGTTGAAATCAGCATTGTTAAAGATACAATCCAATTAATCAGCTTCTGCTTCAATGAAATGAGACAGTTTGCTTAGTTAGAAGGCTGGCTGGTGTTTGCTTTGAACAAGAACTGGCTGTACTATCCAAGATACGTTTACATGAAAGGTTTTTTCGCCCTTAGAAACTTTTCTTAGCAACTTTGGACGTTGTCAATCTTGAAAATCCATGAATTCCTTAAAAAAAAAAGTAGAATTTTATCTTCTACACATTCCATTTTCAGTGAACAATACCAGGAAACTGTAAATTGTTGGACAGTAAATGTGTGCCATAGGAGCGCTGCCGAGGGTCAGTATGAGGTCAGACATATCCGCAGGCCATTGAATGCATTGTGCTTCATGAGTCTCACTCTGACATTGTGTTTGATAGACGGTATCCATACTGTTTTTATAGCACAGGCACGAAACTTTCCACTTGCAGTCACTCTGCTGAAGAAGTATTGTGATAATATTCTAAATTATTAAAATGTGGAAGGCAAAGATAGAATTGGGAAGATGGCTGAGTTGACAGTCTTCAGAAAAAAGTTGTCACTTTTACTGTGTAGAGGATTAATGAGATTTTATGTGTGTGGAGGAGCAGGGTTTTTTTCTTTTTAGGAGATTCAATTACTTAACCCAACACCCCCCCCCCCCCCCC
>NW_010391165.1:49460-105674 GCF_000710305.1 Buceros rhinoceros silvestris | reverse complement strand
TCAATTACTTAACCCAACCCCCCCCCCCCCTCCCAAATCTAGAAGAAGTTAGGCTGTCATTAGAGATACAAATGGTCCAGGTATGAGTGTCACGTTGTTTTTAACAGCAGGTAACAGAATAGTTTCAGTGCTTTGTGATCATGACTGAAATTCAGCATTGGACATCACATGAATGTTGGTTAGTGTGTGCTGTGGAAAAAAAAAGGCAAATCCAGAAACGAAATAAAAGATTATAATAAAAGGTGATGAGGTACAGAGTTCACTGTACAGCTTTTGAATAATTAAGGTTTTATCTCTTTATTTGAATGAGCATGGTAAACAAACTCTTTTGTTACCATGTTTCGATCATGGTACTTGCAAATGTCCGTGTAAATTCTAGAATCAACAACAGTAAGATCATGAGGTAGGATTTACTTCTGTGTAGCTTGGGAAAATTCATACGGAAATACACTGCCCCTTAAGCACTAGTCCATAGCACTAGTCTTTGGGGACCTGTAGCTAGCACGCTTTTGCTCTTTTGAGGTTTTTTGGGGTTTTTTTTGTTTTGTTTTTAATCTGCCTTATAACATCTTTCTTTATGTTTAGTTGTAATTTCTAGTCAGACTTTACTTTCCTTTGCACTAGTTGCCACTTTCTTCTGAAGGATTAGTGTGCAAATGAACAAGATTTCTTAAAAAATCTGAGAGAGTGTTTTTTCTGAATCACAAGGTTTGTGTGTTTTACTGTTATTATAAAAATTCTGCCCCATATGATTAGGTGGCCTGATTCATAAATAACTTGATTTTAGCCTGCCGCTTGCTCCTCTGAGTCTTTTCCAGAAGTCCTCAGTTGCCACCTGACTCTCTTGGTTGTTTCTGGTATTTTTACTTTCTAGTTATGTATGACAAGAAAATGGTTGCGGCTTAGTTCTTACTATGATGTTCTGCTTATGGCTTAGTAACTGTCTGTTCCATACTTGTGGTGTTTAACGCTGTTCTGTCTTTTTCTGTGGCAGTCCACTGATGTCTGTGAGCAGATACTGCGAGTGGTGAGTAGGTCAAATCGATTGGAAGAACTGGTGTTAGAGAACGCTGGGCTTAGAACGTAAGTAATTCCTTTGAATTAGTCACATTATCGCTTACTCCCAGTAAAAAGGATAAGAGATGTGCATTCGACAGAATAAGCATAAAAAAAAGTTATGTTCAATGTCTACCTTGTTCTGAGAGCCTGTAGTCACAAGCTGTTTATCATGTTTTCCACAGGTTCCTTGAGTCCGGGAAATCCCTTTAAACTCATATTATTTAAGATTCTGCCTGGACAGTCGGGTTAAGTGGGGCAAAATTGAACATAAACCCTAAATCAACTCACCCTGTTCCTCTCCAAATATGGTTGCCAACAGAAATAGGAATACCTTTTTATCATTTAAAAAACAGTGGTTGAGGTTTTATTAAAAAAAAAAAAGTATTATTCCATCTTGCATAACATGTAATTGTTTCATACCCATGAGAGCTGGTTTTATCTTGACTGTGGATTGCAGTCTGCTCATATACAACAGGACTTCTACATTAGCAACTCTTTTAGAGAAGCAAGAAAGTAGATAAATAAGTTTAATGTCTTTCCATAGCCTTAAAAGAAAGGTACGTAAAAGTAAACCATACAATTTAATCTTTGCATATGTTTTAAATACAGTAAATTGCAGTTACTCGATATTTGCTTTCCTTTCCTTCACAAGAAATAAAAGCAAAGTTCAAGTTACAGACTAGTCCAGTTGGAAGTGTTGGTAGCTTTAGTGTTAAGAGTAGCATCCAAGACTGTGTAGACAAGATAAACTCTAGCGTTACTGATTTTTTATAATAAAAAAAAGCACTGGAAATGTGGAAGAAAGAGAACACTGTACTGAGTTACAAATAAAGAAGGGAAACAAGCACAGGCAAAATGTTAGGTGTCTCCAAAATACTTGATTTTCTCCCCCTTGACTCCTTTTCCACTGTTTGGGTCTTTTCATCCTTTTTAAAATGGGTTTTGCACTGAAGCACCTCTAAAAGAGAATAGCCTTAAGGGACACAGGAGACTTGAGGTTAACTTTGGAATTACACCCAAGCTTTCTGATCGCTAGTGCACTGCCTTCAATAGCTGTCATTCAAACATAAGCACCTGATTTTAATCTAATTTTTCTTGCAGTATGTGCCATGAAATCCAGTGATAATCATTAATGTTAAAAATACAGTGACCACCTTTGCACGTTGCATACCTTAACTCATCACAGTTGGATTAACTGGTTTCAGTTTTCAGAGCTTGACAGATAATCAACCTGTGACTTTGTTTCTCGTGACTCCATCTACATGCACAGTGTTGGCGTTTTGCCATGGCGTGTATCTGCTCCGATCAGCCTTGCCTGTCTGGTTTTGTCACGGATGCATTTGTCAGTTTTGCTCTTTATCATATCTGCTTGCTAGGAGGAAATCCTGTTGTTACTGGGTGTTTTCCTTCACGCAGCTTACAGTCATTTTTAATGAGCTGTGACAGAACACCAAACCAGGGTTAAGCAAGAGCTACCAAGAGCAGTGCTTTGAGAAATACCCTGAGCAGCTGCACTAGCGTATTTCTTCCTGTAGCACGGTCTGTTTAAGATGATTCCATTCTTTTCTACCTCCAGCCTCAGTTCTGTGATTTTGTTTGGGCCATGGACCCATAAACACTTGTCGTCCTCCCAGCTGATGAGGCAGCAAACAGTTGTGCGGTAGCAGTCACATGGACTAGGGGAGTGTGGACTTGCTGTTGGGGAAAACAGAGCATCAACTGATACCCCCTGTCTGATAAAATTTATGATAGTTTAGATGCTCTTGAAAATTTTATCTCCAGTGCTATTTCTTTAACAGGCATAACGGGTGCAGTCTAGATCACGCTGGGTGGCTTTAATGCATCTAGCAAGCACTAGTGTTTTGGTAAGCGTCTTAACTGAGGTACGGATATCCAGGTTTCAGGGAAAGGAGAATCGTTCAGGACGACCTGAACATATGAGCTTGAAAAGTGAGTTACATTCCTGAGGTGTTTTAGAGGAATGTGACAAGATGTGATCACCAGAATATTAATTTCCGTGAAACCGCAAGAGAGATTCTTCTGCCTGCGAAGGCTGGTTTGCAGAAGCTGGTGAAAATACCTGTTTGTTGCTCTTAAGTACTCTCTGAAAGCTGGAAGGCAGAATGTCCTCGCTGCCTTCCACACTATCCTCTGCAGGTGTTTCCTGAAGGGAGGGGAAACAACAGAGGTGCCTGCTGCTGGTACTCCAAGGGCCTTTGACAGGGACATTGCATCTCATCTTTCCCTGCAGGAAGGGCTCTGAATAGCCTTAGACCTAACAGTGTTAGTTCCTCCCACACACGTCCTCTTTCTTTCTGTTACAGGGATGTTGTCTAGACAGGTCTCGAGGAGGAGTTGTATGTCTAAGATTTCCAGATCTGTGGTGTTCTTACCCTTGGTGAAATATCCCTACTCTGCCCTAACTCTGTTGGGTTGTTTTGGGGCTTTAGCTCCAAGCCTGAATGTCCTCCGTTCAGGCAAGTAGGGCTGTGCAATGCGTGAGAGAGTGTCAGCCTTACATTACATGCTCTGTCCATGAAGTATGCATCCCAGAAAAAGTAATGCATTATAGGACTTGAAACAAAGAGTGGACAAAGGAGGAGAAGGGTTGTTGCCCAGTGAGCAGAGCCCAGGTGCCTCCGTTTATGGCAGAGGCTGCACAGGGAGGGAGAAAATTGTGTCAGTTTTTTCCAAAATGAGCCTTGGAGCCCCATGCATGCTACATGGATAATGCAGTGTTTTCTGGCGGCGGTTGATTTACTGTGCCTTTGCTAAGTAGTTCACATACACACACCAGTTGTCCAAAAAGTTCTGGTAATCCTGCCTATGTTGGTGGCAAAAGCTGGAGCAGAGTTTGTAAACAAGCCTGAAGGCGTAGGCAGAACACTGTAGAGACTTGAATCTGTTAGGAATAAAGGAAGAGGAAACTTGCCATGAAGAAAAAGTTTCTTGTTTGTTTTTTAACTCAAAATCTGATTTTTCTTGGCTGGACATGAAGACCTTGATTCGGTTGCCTCAGCACAGGCATATAGTGCCATTTGAAGTGCTGGAGGGTATCCACAGAGTGTTGGCAAATGTAACTGGGGACCTACAGGAGATACGTAGTCTTCTGCTTCAGCAGTTGGTAGCAAAGCAGGATACCCTGAGGCCTGTCAGGTGGCAGAGATTCAAGCCCAGAATGTCTTTTTGTAGAGTGTTTGTATTCACATGCTGCTTGCATTTTAGGAAAAGAACTCGCTTTTCTCAAAGGCAGCTCATTGTGTGCATTTGCAGGGCTGGTACGGTTCTAGCCCCAGGAGTCTGTTTCAGAACATGGGGTTTCAGAGGGAAACTGAACTTCCCTGGAACAGCTCTGTGCTGAAGTACATCTTGCAACAACAGTTAACCAAAAGCTGTAGAGGCTATTGCTGCCCAGTCTCTACTCTTTTCCAGATGCTGGAAGAGGATGCTACCTCCACTGGCAGTTCTCAGCACACAAGCTGATCTAGTTTTGTGGTAGGCAGAATCTGTCCTGAGGAAAAAAGGCAGTGTTAATTATCACTCTTCTAGCAAAGTAGCTGGTAGTTTCAACCACTGGCCTACAGGAGGTAAGATAACGTACTCAGAGGCAGAGAAGGAAACTCGAGGCATATTTTTTATACCTACTGCAGTGTCTAACTTAGGTGAAGTAAGAACATTGAAATTACAGTCTCAGCCTAACAAAAGCACCCAGTAGAGCTAGTCCCTTAATACATCAAAGCTTCCTAGAAGGTACAAGGACAGGTTTGAGGATTTGTCTTGGAGCTGATAAAAGCCAACGGCCTTCTGGCTTAATGCAGGGAACATGTCCCCACCAGAGTCTGACAGTGTGGTTGTGTTGGCAAACCCAGGCTAGCTTTGAACTTAGCGCTGGGAATGGTGGTAGTCCAGCTGCAGCGAAACACTTTCAAATGGGGCAGCGTTCCCTTGCCTCTCAAGTGGATTCGGAATAGAGGTATGTCGTGCTACTACAGCTACCTGCTACAGTTGGTTAAAGTTAGTTCAGAGCTATCCGTGCAACCTGGCGTGGCTGTTGTGAGCAGTGTAGATCTGATACACCGTCATCTCTCTTGGGACACATTGCTAGGACTGTGGTCAGCCAGTTATGTACTTCAATGCTTCTCACTGAAAAAGAAAAAAAACCAAAAAAGCTCCATAAAACCCAAAGAAGTAAGCAAAGACCAGTTCATCAGTTCATCTTTGAGAGCTATTGATGCTTTTTTTACAAGGTCAGAAATAATTCTGGTTTGTTGACGTTCTGGGAACGCTGCAAAGCCCGTCTGTTTGGGTGACTATTGGTAGAGAGCTGCTGCAAGTGAAGGCGGTTGGCCTGTGAGTGGAGGAGGTGCTGGGAGGCGGATATGTGTGTATATCCCACTCACCTATGGCATGGAGGAGGTGGAAGATGGGCTTGAGTTTTCAGTTAATCTGTGTCACGCCTGTTTTATGTCTTCAGATCTTTATCAAAAGCAGTTTGAACTTTGAATGAGTGCCCTTCAGTCTCTTAGATCAGAGAATAAATAAAGAATAACATGACCTACTTTGAAAGGTAGCAAATTAGCCAGGTAGGCATTGTTTAGAACTGCAAGAATCAGTGCTCTGCAGTAGGATAGGCTGCTCCTGGCTAGTAATCCCCTGATGCTTTTAAACCTCTGAATGTGCTGTTGATAGAGGAGATAACAGGATTCTTTCTCCCTCTCTGTTCTTTTCTTGCAGAGATTTTGCACAGAAACTAGCCAGTGCCCTAGCCCATAATCCTAACTCGGGACTCCATACGATCAACCTTGCTAGCAATCCACTTGAAGATAGAGGTACTGTAACATTTATATTTTTCTCTTTCTACCAAAGTAATAGGAGGATTACTGCTGCTCCCTTTGGCTTTGCCTGGATAATAGGTTATTGTTCTGTGCGTGATGCCGTTGTGTCTGCTCCTCACAAATACCTGTTGTTCACAAATGGCTGAGAAATGCTATTCTTTTTTGATTTATATATACATCCATTAGCTTGTGGAGAAATAATTATATGTCTCGAACCAACCATGTATTTCATTACATTTTCAGAGTTTTTGTTTTAAAGAAAGATGGCAGTGACTGTTTGGAACTAGAGTAAATAAAGTGGCATGCATTTTTTAAAGACCATGTAATCAGTTGGCAGATGAAGCATGAGGCAACTTAGTTGCTTGGATTGTGTTTTCCTGATGCTTTTTCTGGTTTTATTTCAGCCACAGTTCCATATTTATTTTCAGTATTGAAATGGTTTCTTTCTTCAGCTTTGTGCTAGTCCGTGGAGTTGCCTGGCGATGTTCAGTGGTACTGGCGTAACTGGCATCCTTGCAGAGCAAAGTGCTGTTGACTCCACAAGATAGAAAATCAAGCTGAACAGCTCAGCTTTTCTCGGACTAGGCACCGCTAGGCATGATTTCAGTACATATCAAGTCATTCCCCTCCCTTGTCTACTCTCTTTTCACCAAGAGACATTTATTTTTTAAATTAAGGTTACATTCTTTCAGTCTGGAGTTGACCCTTCAGCACTGCCCATGTGAGATTTCCATTTGCTTCACTTAATGCATTCCAGGCACACAGTGTTCTGGGATCAAACAATCTTGTGCTTCTTCTGGGCCAGAAGAAAAATAAGTGAACCTTTCCTTCGTTTATTTGGTTTGTTTTGGGGAAGTTTTCCAGTCTCTTTGCTGTCATGATTCAAATGGAAAATCTGTTCACTTTGATTACAACCTGACTGACTCAGAATGTTGTTAAAACTGAGTTTTGTAGGTGTGTCTCTTTTCTTCCGGCTTTGGTGAGGAAAAAAGATGGGAAGTGTTTATATTTTCTTCCTTTTTTTGTACCTCTTTTTCTTTTGGCTATAACAAGTATGACTAGACTTTTGTTTTTAACCTAATCAGAGTAGATTTTTATTTAAAATTGTTCACATGAATTGCTTTAATTCTTCTGATTACCTCTTGCCTGCTGATTAGTGCTTGCCCTCCTTAACAGTCCATACCATGTGAAAGCTAATGTTTTCAAGAGCGTTATCGTTACAATGTGCTGTAGGCCTAACTGCCTTGTAGGATAAATTCTGTTGTAAGCTGGAAAAAGGGCTGTTATGTTGATTCTGCTTTTGAAGAAGTGATTTAGATTGTGTAATGTGAAAGGTTTTTTTTAAAAGGAACTGATTTTTATCTCGAAAGCAAAAGGAATGATCAAACATTTGGTAGATATTCTACAGTGCAGGGGATTTTTTTTTTTTTTTTTTTTTTTTTTTTTTTTTTTTTTTTTTTTTTTTTTTTTTTTTTTTTTTTTTTTAAAAACCCAAACCAAAACCCCCAAATCATCAAAACCAACATATCAGTGTGGATGCTTTCTTTGCAACAAGCCTATGGATTCAAACCATTCTGCAATATCTGCATACAAGATACAAATGAAATGCAGAAACTACAACTTGGAGATATTAGTAGAGTTTTTTCATTATCTTGGTCTCTGCTATTACGTATGCAATTAAGATTTGACCTTTTCATTACAATAAAAAAATTATATGAGCATCTAAAGAGAAATTAACTGTAATTGCAATGTGCAAATATTGCAGCTTTTCAGTTTAAGGAAGATCCACGTGTCCTCACTGAGTGCAAGGTAGATTTGACTTTATTAAACTGAAGGGGCAGCAAGCTTTTCACGCATAAAAGCTGGCAGAATGGAGATTCATGTAAACGTGCAGATTTTGGAAAATAACTCTTGAATAATCACCTGAACTGAACTGAAAGTTCAACTGGATTATTTTGAAATTACAAGGGAAATAACAGAGTTGTGTGAATTATGGGGAAGAATATATTATTGTGCCTTGTTTGAACAAAGAAACCACCCTAAACTATTATACGTTATTGTGTATCAGTAAGATGTTGTTATATTACTGCAGCTGTCCGTATCTCAATAACATGGGAAGCGTGTTTAGTTTAACTAAGGCATAAACCTGGCTTCAGTTCCAATACAAAGCAGTGTTTATATGAAGTGATTTACACTGAGACCAGTCTCTTCATTTGCGACTTGCTTCCCTTTATTGTACTGCCAATATTTGTGAGACAAACACGTGGAAAATTTATTATCAGTCCTGGCTTTAAAATCTAGTCATGCTAGAGTGATGCGAGTTTTGCTTTTGGCTCTACTAGATCAGAATTTAATCTCATATTTTGTTAAAAATAATGCAAAGCAAACATACCGAATCGTAGAAATACTCAAATTCAGAACTCTGTCTGGATGCAGTTAACTCTACTTATGCCATTACAGCTCTTACCTCTGTTACGAGGTTAGCAAAAATGAGTGGCTTAGAGAGAACTCAAGGACCTGAGGGACCAAAAGCGCTTCTTCTTTTCTGCACCTGTATCTTACAGCTGGGAGGATCCTTAACCCCTAGTGCTGTATTGTTCGAGTTTGCTAGAGTGGTGTGTAGATGGTTAGCAAAATACAAAGATGGAGAGGTAAAATTATTTTCTGCACATCTTAATCAAAATGCTTCACAACAAAAAGGACGTTTGTGTTATCCTTTGTGATTCTGATTGTACTCCTTTTTCTCCTTTGTGCCAGCTTAACTCTACCTTGATTTTGAAAGTATGTATTGTGACTAAACTGGCTTAACAAATGTGGACAGTCAGCTACAGAATATAAATTCTGACACCAGCTTAAGAGAAATTGAGCCTCCTACTTCAGAGGAGCTAAAAAGATTTTTTTTTTTTTTAAATACTAGAGCTGTGAAAACAAATCCTATTACTTGATTCATTCTTCTGAAAGTTGGTGAAGATATCAATTTACCGTTGTGTTTTGCAATGAATGGTGCCAAGGAATCACGGGTCTAATTTTTAGAGGTGTAAATAAAATACAGTACGTTGTTTTGAGCTGCGTGGTCATTGCTCCTATCACCAGCGTACACAACATGCTTTTACAGAGAGCATTAACAGAACCCCTTACAACGATATCTGCAAGGTAGCTCCTCTTTCATTTTCAACGATGGGTAGAACATAAATGCAGAGTGAACTTATGTATGTGACATACTAGTGGACTGTTTTGTGTCTCCAAGTGTGGAGAAGGGTACAGCTTTTTCATTTACCATTTTTTGAATCAAGTAAAAGGCTTTACCCCCTTTCTCTTTGCCCTTTGCTCTCCAGGTGAGTTGCTATAGAGGACTATATTTCAATCCTCAGGTTAAGCCTGGAGTTTCTGTGTTGATTTATTCCTCTAATAAATGTTTCATGGATTGGTTTCATTGTTATTTAGGATGTGCTCTCTTAATCAAATTTCAATTGTTTGTTTAAATGGGGAGGATTAAATTTATAGAGTGTGGAACTCAGACTAAGAAAGGGCTTTAATGGAAAGTGCCTTTATGATGTTGTTGTTGTTGGATTTGTGCTCATGTAGTCCACTCTGTGCCAGCATCTTAATAAGTTTTTACTGTTTGGGATCGCGAGCAGATGTAGCATTTCCAAGCCTGCGTCCTGGCTGGTAACCTGCAGGCTACTGTAACGGAATTAAGTGGCCATTACAACTTGATGGAGGTTTCAGGCTCTTAGGGTTTACCTCAGAAAAAGAGGGCAGTGTTAATGAATGTGGATGTCTCTCTTGCCTTGGCAGCTCGTCGTTTTAAAAGAAAGTAAGAATAGTTTGAAGTATCGTGTGAAATATCCATCATTGGGTGTTATTTTGTGAGGTGGTTTTTTTTTTTTTTTTGGCTGAACCATAAAGCTTCTAGATTTACCAAGTGCTGACTTTTTGACTTGTGTAGTATTTTCTCTTTGAATTCTTCTCAAAAGTATCTCTGTGTTATATAGTTTTTAAACTAATTAAGATGGCTCACCAATCATTAACAACAAAATTCCCTATCTGCAAAGAAGGGATCCTGACTACATCATCATTTGAAAGATTTATGGTCGTTTTGGGCTCGCACACACACCCCCCTCCCCCTGTGAGCGCAGCTCCTCCTGTAGTTCCACGCATGCAGTTTGCCCCTCGTGTGATCACTGGGAAAACCTGAGATGTCACCGTTAACCTGAAAATGTCCATTTTCTCTTTGCTCCCCAACAGGTGTGTCATCTTTGAGCATCCAGTTCGCCAAACTTCCAAAGGGACTGAAACACTTAAATTTATCTAAAACCTCCTTGTCACCTAAAGGTATGCTTTATAAGTGTGCCTCGCTTTCTGTTCTAGAAGTTTCAGGCTTTCATCCTAATAAAACCTTTTGTTACTGCATTATAAAGTAATTATGTAGATGTTTTACAGGTGTATTCTCAACAGTGCAGATGCTTTTTTGAAATCCTGGGCTGGGTTCTGTGTCCCCTTCAGCACTTTGAAAAATTCTTACTCACTTCTGTAAGCTTTGGGCTTGAACGTGTATTGTAAAAAGAGATTGATTTTGGAATTGACATAAATGACATATTTCATACCTGCTTCAGAAAGATGTCTGAAGCAAAAAAAATGTGTTGGGAATTTTCCAAGCGTTTTGCACACAATTATTTTATGAAAGCAAGTGTTGTGACAGTGGCTGTTAAGTGGTTTGCTCTGAGTAAATGCTTCACTGTTTTACAAATTTCCAATTTGATATTGTAATTTAAATGCAATAACAGTACTGAAACACAAGTCAGAAGCTTTCAAGACTATTTGTGTGTTATTTTACAAATAATAGACACAGTGACCTCTTAGACAGAAAAACCCCAGAGTCTCCTGAATAGAACGTAACTGTTACAAATAGAAAAAAAATGCACTGGCATTACTGCGGCTTTTTTGCAGATGTTAATGACCTGTGAAAGCTGAGTGAGTTATAGTCTGTGAAGGACATTAGTTGATAACAAATAAGAGCTATGCTCTTTTATTGTTTTAATTATTGCTCTGTGAAGTGTAGATTCTGTGTTCTATGCTTTAAGGGTTGACCTGGGGGAATATGTGTGGGGAGGAGGGTTATTTTGTTGTTTTTAAAAGAGTGTCTGTAGTTCTTGTTATGCTTAAGTAAATGGTGAAACCTAAACTGAATTTATTCAATCATGATTTTCATTAAAAAGACTTTATTAAATTCTGTGGTTGTTTTTATTTTCTGTTGCTAACTCCATTTTTCATGATAAGCAATTGATTAAGCATCTTGACTAACCTTACGTGTACTCAAGATTAGATGTTCAGGAGTTTGACAGAAATTAATGCAGTTCTGGTATGTTCATTCATCCTGTGCTTTTCTTCATGCAATCTGGGTGATTTCAGCAAGTGCTTGTGGTTGTTGAGTCAAGAGAACACTCTAGCTATGCTTCCATCTTTGTAAAGAATAACTGTCTGCTCGATGAAGTTCATCCACAGAACTGTTTTCAGTAAAAATGAATTCTGACGTTATGAAAAGAATTCAGAAGGTTTTTAACTCACTTTTTAAAGACAATCTTTAAACAAAAGCTGAAAATATTTTCCAGTATGTGTATTGACATCATGTGAGTCCTAGTTCAGACTATATTGTAATACCCATCTGCTCTCCAGAGAGTAACATGTCACCGTGAATATTGGCCTGTGGCAATTCCTGAGTATTCTTTTTAAAAAAGTATATGCAGTGTCTTAAAATTGGAATTCTTAAAATCCTCTGAACTTGAAGAAACTCAGCTTCACCTCTTTCTAGTCTGCAAAGCTGTATGTCTTAGCCAGTTTTCCTTTAACTTAGGAAATTGGCTTTAATTTGGGAGGCTGTTTTTGAACTTGTAATGTTTTCTGTGGGGAAAGTCTAAAGGAGACCTTGGGTCTTGGATTCAGCAGGCTCCAGGGTGCATGGATTTTTTTTCCCTAGCCTTTCTTTTTATTTTTTTATTATGAACTTTTCAGTTTGAAATTCTGTACGATCTCTCACGGGTTTTGACCTTATTTTAAAAGTGTTTTCTATATGAGATGTGTTTGGAAGATTGAGAAGTGTAGTTCAGGTGGTAACTTCACAGCTGATCTTTCTTCACACATTGTGTTTCAAAGTTCCTGAGAGCTATTAACACTCTGAGCCTCCTGAGAGTGGTGAAGAGTGTTAGAGATTGTCTGCAAATGAAAGTGAGATTACTGTTAGAATATAGCATGAGGTATGTGAAATTCAAACAGAAATGTATTGATTTGAAGGTTCTGGTTAAATAGAAAATTCTAGTATGCTCATTCAAAGACAGGGCTTGCTTTTCTGAGCCTGAGCCAAAGGCTAATTAAAAATCCCTCATTCACATTGTTTGCCTTCACAGATGAGGCTGATTTTGAAAAGTTGGCCCTTTTTACACATGAAGCAAGCAGCAATGTCACAGATTGGGGGACAAGAAGAGCTATCAAACAATCTCAGAGACTCTTTCTGAATTCAGAGAATTGGTTCTTGATAGTATCTGCTGAATTGTTGATAGTATATTACATTCATTTCTACTTCTCTGTTGAGAAGAATCACTGAAGTGAGTCCAGACCTATAAGCAGCAGTAGTTAAATAGAGCTATTAGAGCTTTCGAAGTTTCAGAAAGTATTTGTTTGCAGTTTACCTTTATAGATAGGGTCTGGATTCAACAATGCAATGTTAAGATAAAAGAAAATTTACACCTAATGGAAAAGTTTTGAGACTTGGCAAAGGCATCACTGTACTTCAATTCTCTTTGGTGTCAAAAGCCTCCTGAAACCTTGCTACTAACATGGGAGACTCTTGAATATTTGGAAGCTTGGAAAGCTGACATGGGGCTTGGTCTTCAGTGGCTTGCTAGCTGCTTCTTTCACATCCTCACTGGTAAATCCATCTCATAAGAGATTTTACGTGAAGAATGGTTGTGTTCTGTCCACTGAATGCCAGTCCATTGTCACTGATCAGTAACGTGCCCACTATTGTGTCAAAACACCTGCCTCCTTCATAGATTTCCCTGGGCACTTAAACCCTTCTGCATCTACTGAAAGACGCAGTGAGGCTTATGTATGTAAGAAACTCACGCATGTTGTGCTGGAAAGTCAGCAATAGCCATCTACAATAAAGTAAGAACTTTAATAAGTTTTTAATAAGCTACAGAGCCCTCAGATGAAAGTTAGATTTGAAGGAGTTAGAAGTAGCCACTTCCTAATTTCTATTTGGAAAAGCTGAAGAATTTCAGAGGAAGAAAGCTCCAGCTGGTTTGCTCCCAGTGTAAGCTTTTTAATTTTAATGTCAAAAATGTGTATTTTTTCTGATCAGGATCTGAGAATCTTTGTGCATCTCTTGATATTTTAATTAACTAGCTGTATTTCTGAAATTACAGGCAAATCTGCTAATTGAAATATTTTTAATTTCTAGGTCTCGTCAGTTGCTTTTGAAGTTTTGGCAATTAGAATTGTTAATATACTTGGTCTTCCACAGATATTTTCATCTATTACTGCAAACACTTTTATCTAAATATTATTGTTTGGCAGAAGACACCAGCTTAACATTATGGAGTAAACTCTGTTTTAAAAATCTATTTCAAAATGGGAATGCACCTAGGCTTGGCAAAAAGACTTTTTCCCTGGATCTGGACCTGTAACCCACTGGCTCCATCAGGGCAGCTGGTGGAGCATGGTCCAGGTAAAACCGGCATGTGATGGCAGGGAGGGGCTCGTATCTGCCTGGAGATCTGTGTTCCTCTGCTGCAGCGGAGTGATAGTAGCAGGAGGTTGTTAAACGTTTGCCTAAAGCTGTGTTTGCTGAAATTGAGCACTTGCAAGGTCTGAGCAGTTTTGACTAGAGTCAACCAAGTTGAGTACTGATGTTCTTTTTTTTGGCAGGGGTGAATAGCCTTTCCCAGTCACTGAGTGCCAACTCGCTGATTGCGAACACGCTCATCTATCTTGACCTCTCAGGGAACGCACTCCGCGGTGATGATCTCTCAGTAAGCGCTTTCTTCTCATTTGGGAGTTAGTGGATGTTTTAATTAAGAGAAAGGCAAAGACATTTTGTTTACGTTCTTCTTTGCCTTTATTTCAGTACAGTTCTAGTAGGGATAGAAAATAACGTTTTGATCTCTTTAGCATATAGAGAATTAAATTACGCTACACGACTGAAGAAATCCACATAATATTAGTTCATGCTTTTAGTCCTTGGTTTCTACTAATAAATGAGAAAACTGCAAGTATATCACTTGTTTACTATGCTGAGTTCTGTTTCAAAGTGACCAAAACAATTAAAGAACCTCATCATGGTTTTAGTGATAAGTGTATTACAAATCTTTCATTCAAAGGTTGGAAACAAATGAGACTTGGAAAGACTTAATTTCTGTATTTTTGTTTGTATACATAAATCAGTGCACCTTCTCGACACATGGTGTTGAAGCTCATGATTCTTTGAAGAACGTAATTATTTTTTGAAATTAATTTGTTCAGTTTATCAATTGCCATAGAGGTACAGCTCTATTTTCTCCATAGTAAAATCCGCTTAGTTCTCGATTTGTGTGTATTCACTCACTTTTTGACTCTTACATCTGTATTTCTCTCTCACATCAAAAGTCGTGTGCATGTACGTGTCGGGTTTTGAATTTTTTAAGTAGTGAGCACCTGAAATATGCAACACTCTAGAGTAATCCAATTTTACAATTTAAAGTGCAGTCAGACGCGACTCTGACTTCTTCACAAATATCTTATCAGTTTCAGATTCAGCAGTGCATTCAAAGAACTAGTCTTTTCAGACATGAGGGGAAGGTATCAGTGGGACAAGGATTTAAAAGGTAGCAAACAATAGTTAAATGTTTATAAAGACACACAATGAATTACTCTTTAAGAAAGAATAACATAGCAAGTAACATAAAAACAAAAAGTAAAATAAAATGTACAACTTTGATAGTCAATGCTTAAAGAAATCATGTCAACCTACAATATTTTAAGGGATATAAATAGTGGGGCTTTTCTTATCCTGTCAGAGAGAGAGATGGTTCAAGGTGATTAACGCTGAGATCTCTTGACCTGTGTAACAGTTTTCCAACAGGAGTACTGAAATCCTGTTACTCAGCAATTAAAATAAACCCTAGCAAAGCACGGGGGTTTTTGAAGTAGGAACCTTTCTGGCACTGTAGGTGTAGGGGCTGAATGACCTGGTTTTTAGAAAGATGGATCTATTTTAGAAATACTGAACGTGCTCTGTTTGGCTGGATTTCTTGTGGAGATGAGTGTTCCACATTTCTGTGAATTGGGTCATACTTTTACCTTTCTGTGTGGTTCTCTGAGACTAAAAAAAGCCCAAAATAAAACAGCGTGTAGTGGGAAGTTTTACATACACTAGCATTTACGTGACATATCCTGTGCGGTATTGAAGCCATCGACTTTAAAATCTTGTTACGTGTTCTTTATTCTCCTTTAAACCTTTAATGCACTGCTGATATGAAGAAATAACCGTGGGCTTCAGACACAAATTAGTTGCTTCCCTTGTGTTTAAAGGGACTGGCTTAAACTTACAAACCAATTAGCCT
Organism: Buceros rhinoceros silvestris; assembly: GCF_000710305.1. Lineage (NCBI taxonomy): Eukaryota > Metazoa > Chordata > Aves > Bucerotiformes > Bucerotidae > Buceros > Buceros rhinoceros. The sequence continues at coordinate 90,181 of NW_010391165.1, read as the reverse complement.
TTCTGCAACGTAACAGCAATGTGGGTGACGTTCCAAGTTATTTCTGTCATTTGCTGTGAAAGCCAATTGCAAGGTAATTGAAGACTTGTGCATTAAGAGTCATGCATAAATGGGTCTGGACACCATTTTCCCACCCATGTTATTTCAAGAAATGATGGCCTTCAAGAGTAAAACAGGATGTATTGATTAGGTGAAAAAAAGTTTCAGTGACAACTCTTGTGGTTTATTTTTATAATAAAAACCTGAAATGTAATGAAAAGTAGTGATTCAGTAATTGATGCCATAATATCAAAATTAACATGGATAATTAATTTTTTCTCCATTAATTATAGAGCCTGTACAATTTTTTGGCCCAGCCAAATGCCCTTGTTCATCTGGATTTATCCAACACTGAGTGTGCGCTAGATATGGTAAAGCTGGTTTTTTTTGAGATTCAAATACCAAGGAAACATTCCCCACCTTTTATCCCTAAGTACTTTCCTAGGTTAATATAAAGTAAAATCAATCTTCTGTGTTTTAAACCAGGTGTGTGGAGCCCTCCTTCGTGGATGTCTTCAGCATCTAGCTGTCCTTAGCCTCTCTAGGACACTCTTTTCTCACAGGTACAGTTTAACTGCCATTACTTTCAACTCCTGCAATATTTTGTTTTATAATTTCTTGCTCTCCTGTTGTACCTTTCTTTTCAAGAAGAAATCTAAAGCTTCATAAAAGTCTTAGTGCTCTATGAAATAGGTAGTATTTATTCCAAGCAAAATATTTTCTTCCTTTCTTTGCTAGATGGCTGTAAAATAATCTGCCTTGTCTAATACGTTTTTTGTGATACTGATGTAGCAGAGAGTCTGTAGAGATATATATATATCTTCTGTCTCCAAGAGGCATAACATCTGGCTTTGAAGTCTGACTGGCTTGACTTGTCTTTAAATTTGTTTTTTAAAGTTTGTATTTTTCATGATTTGATGATGGTTACAAATGCTTTTTTTGTCTTTTCTGGCCTTTTCTGGGAGGAAGCCCCTTTGAAAGTCTTTGAGACTGAACATTGACTTCACAGAATAGTTGTATTGTAGGAAAGACCAACATCGGCTTTCGTTTTCTTCAAATTGGTGTCTTGGGTCCATATCAGAGGTGATACCTAATTGGGGCCAAGCTACTCCAGTATTCCTAGTGGTTAAAAGGCAGTTTCAGGGTTTTGGTAATGTCCTTTCTGATTTTCTGCTCATAAGACAGCAGTATGTTCGCTGTTAACCAGACCAAAATGATCATTCTTTGTAGTTCAGACAGAAGCTAGATAGTAATGTCTTCTGTGCAGCAGTGCGACGCTGAGGATTGTTTGTTGAATGAATGTTTTGATGACATTATATTTTAAGCTAATTGAGAGCCACTGATTACAGAGCTGTTGAAGGTAGAGCAAATTAAACGTGTAAAAGATCATTTACAATTCTGACGGCTTGCATTCACTATTTATTGGAATGAGGAGTGTCTAGATGCTGCTTCTTAATGAATTTGTTTACTTACAGAAAAGGAAAAGAAGTCCCTCCCTCCTTCAAACAGTTTTTCAGCAGCTCACTTGCTTTGATGCAGATTAATCTTTCGGGAACTAAACTCCCTCCTGAGCCTCTAAAGTAAGAATTTCATTTCATTTTCTTCTGTTGCCTAAAACCTAGTTTGCATTGTTATTATGAGAGTGCCTCATGCTAAAAATGAAGGGGAAAGGATTTTGCTTTTTTTTTTTCCGTTGTACGTTATTGATGTTGCAAGAGTGAGTTTCGTAATGATCACACATTCAAGAAATGTTGTTTCCATCTCACGGTTGAGACTATTAACCATGTTTTGTTCTGTGGGAATGTCACAGCTGTTTTATCTGCCATCACCATTTTCTTGTGATATATTTCTTTGTGGCTTACAAACAAAACTGCTTCACAGTAAAAGGGATTATGTACTTGTGTGAGTGCCGTTCCTTAGAGCTGTGGTATTGCAACAGCCACTATGAAACTGAACCTGTTGCAGTGCACAGGAGGCAGGATCTACTGCACAGAGGCCCTTCTTTTCTGGGGGAGAGACGATGGCAGCAGCTTCTGGGAATGCTCAGTGTAATGCATCTCTGCTGTGTATCACCCATCCTGTGGCCAGTGGGTTCTAGTGATGGGGATTTGTACTGGAGAGAAACTCTTCTTACAGCCTAATGCAGCCTGAGGGAAATAGAGGAGCACTGTGTGACCCTTCTTGTGACGTGTGCAGTTTTGAACAGTGTCAGAGTTTCCAGACACAAAATTTAAAGGTGTGTTTTAAAGTCTAGGTGGGTCTAGATTAGATAGGTATAATCTATATAGGTTGTTCTGAGATTGTGGCAGAATCCTTTTGTTTTAATTGGGCTAATTTAAAAAAAGGGCTCTTTCCAGAGTGTCAACATGCTAGCTAATATTCATTCGAGTGTACATAACATGGTAGATACCTAGATATGTTCACTAACCATTTGGGGGAACGCACCTCCAAAATCCTAATGTGGACACTGATATAGATATATATGCATATGTATGTATACTTATGTGGGTGGGAGCCTGTCTCCTCAGGGAGGACGGGAATGGGAGTGGGCAGTAGCTCAGCAAGGGAATAGCTAATGAGTGGGAGCTGATGGCAAACCAGAGATGTGGAACGTAAAGAGCAATCCGTGAGTACTGGATGGAAAGCTATCGATACAATCTGAAGGGAGCTAAGGGAGGTACAAGTGAAAAGTGCCTCACAGGAAAGAGTAGTGTACCTTGTTTTGAGATCTTTTTTCTTAATGCAGTTTGTCATTGGAGAGGATAGTACAATATGATGCTTAAGTAAGAAGCACTGGATTGAAATCAATATTCAACTTAGCTCTGATCTATCACTGTGTTCTATGTAATGCTCTTGGTTGCTGTCTTGCTTGCTTAGACTTTGCTAGGGTTAGGAAGGTATGATACTGATACGTTTTCAAACAGAAGGTGACTATTGAGACACATTGGTTGATTCTGATTAATTTAGGGCTATTGATTCTGTGGTGGAGGGAAGCAGGAATCTGTGTTCAATGAAGCAAAAAGAAAGGAGGGTGTATGTGACTAATGCACAAGACGGTCTTACTAGGGCTACAGGAAAAAAAGAATGCTATGAGATATTTAATATATCTACACCGACGAGGAAAGGTGAGAAGACCCAAACACTAGGGTTCATATTTAGCTCTTCTCCTTGGCACGTTGAGTGTGAAGTGAGGAGTTTTGGCAGGTGACTGCTCTACAATTTGTGCTCATGAAAGATGTTACTGTATTAATTTATCCCACCAGCGGTGCAGCAAGCAAGATCTTCGTAGTCCTCTTCAACCAAAGTGATCTGGATTTGCAAAAACCTGCTCTGTTGATAACACTTAAGATAGTCAGGTTCAGTAATCTGACTGAATTGGGATAGAGGAAGTTACTCGTGTGACTGGTGTTAGCAGAAGTAGAGAGGTAGTGATGGGTCGTCTAGGATGAGCTGAAACCTCTTTCACCAGCACAGACTGCTCCAGAAAGGAGTATCTGTCCAACATACAGCTGCACACAGATGGTCTCAGAGTGTCCGTGCTCTTCTCAGCTGGCTGGCATTCTGGCATGGACTTCTTCTGTTTTGTTCTGATGGTAGTGTTGTTCACCTCTGTCTAGGAGGTAGGACAGAGCCCTTCATATTTTTAGTAGTTTCCTTGATGTGTTTTTTCTTCAGTCCGAGCTGAGTGTATTTCACAACAGTCCAGAGAACTATGATTTGCAGTACATCTAGCGTTCTCTCTCAAACCCTGTATGGCTTGGCTAATCACTTCAAAAGCGTCCTGTGGAAGTTAATTTAGCATCGAAAAGACTGAGGATCAGCTGAATCCTGGGGCAGCTGCTTAGCCTTTTGGTCCTACCTGTAAGAAATCACAAAACTTCTATAGAACAGCCAAGGTCATAGGATTTGTTACAGATGAGAAGATGGAAACGCCTTTTTTCAGACAGTCCTATTTGTCATTGCCAAGATTGCAGTAGCACGTGAGGGCTGATTTCTAGAAGAAAAAATAAAAATGACATAGTGATAGTAGTACTTCTCTGGTGTCTTTTGTCGGTGCATGTCAAAAATCTTTTGACAGCATGGGCCTTGGAACTGTCCTGTGACAAAGGAGAAGTTCCTGGTTTGTGTCCATGAATCCAGAGGTCACTGGGTGATTCATGATCAAGCCTGCCTACAGAAAAAAATACAGATGAAATGCAGATACCTGACACTGAGTCCGAAATTCCCCTGATTAATTGTTATTTGATTTCTTTCTTATCAACTTCCTTTAGATCAGCAGTTGTGGTATGTTTAATCACACATGCTATCTCAGCGAGTTTAAAGATGCTGGTTAATCAGTGCAGTCAGTGAAGGAGATGAATTACCTTGTACAGTGATGGACCTGTTAACGTAAGTCAAGCCTTTCAGGGAAGAGGTTTGCTAATAAAGCTGTGCCGTGAGGATGCCACGTAGTGGGTGGGGAAAGGGTGCTTTTAGTTCTTGTACGTGGTTAATACGGTTAATGTTCCATCGCAGCTCTTCTTTTTTAACCGAGTGAAGCAGTTTATACTCTCTTCCTTGTTTAAATGTATGGTGGCATTTTTGTTCATTTACATTGACAAAAGTTGTATTTTGATCTGTCAGTGCTATCACAAGACAGGTTTCTGATATGCTTCTTATGCAAATGCTAATTACAAAGCCAGTTCTTGCATTCTGCATCTAACACATTTGACAAGACCTTTCCATGTATTACCATGTGTGGATTTTAAACATAGTGGCTAAATACAATTGTAATACTTCTGCCTTCAGTGCCTTTGAGTGCTGGTAATTCTTCATGACAAAGAATAGAGAAATCATGAGATTTTCTTAAGATTAATTTATAGGGAAGAGATTGGAAGAAAAAACAATCCTTTTTTCTTCCTGTGAAGAAAGCACGTGTATAGCAGCACCTTGTCTCTTTTAATCTGCATTTTTTAAATGGTTTTTCATTTTTTAGGTTACATCAAAATGTTTAGGAGGTTCTTTGCAAAGTTATCATTGGCCAGCCTTACTTCGAATACAAGTGTGTTTGGGAAGAAAATATAGACAAGGATTGTCTAAAAATTTGCAAAAACTGTTGCAGGGCTTTCACGTTTTTTTCGACGTCTCTGTATTAATATCTTAATATCTTAAGGTGTAAATAAGCACAAGGTATTTGCCTTTGTTAACAGTGAAGGTCTGGTTCACATTTATACCTGCAGGGCAGATTTAAGTAGGTTTCAATGAAAAACCTTCCTGTGGTGCATGCTTTTTATACATGGCATTTACACACTACTTGCATAGGAAGTGTGTAGGCAAATGGCTCAGCAAAACGGGTTGTTTTTTTATCTTCGTGCATCAGTAGTTTGGATTCTTCTAGCTTGCTTTTGGCTGAAATCAAGTTTGGGAAGGAAGTCCTTCTGTTTCTCTGTCAGTTACTAATTCAAAGCAGCATCTATTCTAAAGATACTAGAAGCTATACACAGATTGTGTTTGCTCCTCCGAGACACATACTGTTGTGCTTTCTGATCTGACAGTATTAATACAAATGTGACATTAACACTAACTTTTATATGTAGAAACAAACTTCTGTCTGTACAGCTTCAAAGGTGGATTTATGAAAATCATAATCAGTCATCATTCGCTTATCTGCTGTTCTGCTAAAGACAAAGGATACCATTGTCAGGGAGTATAATTTTAATTCTGTAAATATTTATTGAGTTGCAGCAGTGGAGAATCATGTGATACTTGTACACAATCCAGGGTTTCAGGTGCTGTGGCTGGCTGGAATGGCTGCACTGCATCTTGTGTATGTTAAAAATACAGGTTTTTTCCTGAATTTTTGGAAAATCTGAGAGTTAGTGCAGTTGTACAACAGAACGCTCCTTTTGTAATCATTTGATGCACTTTGAAAGGAAGCGTTGAAGAAAATTCACCTCTGATGGATGTTATTAAATGTTGATGAAGTGTTAGCTTTACAGTTCCTTTATTAGCCTCGCACCCCTGCAGGTTTTGAAGCTGCTGGAGTGTTGTAAGTGTGGCAGGTTTGTGCTGCCATTGTCATTTGGGAAATAAATGTTCAGCTGGTGTGGTTTTGTTTTGAAATAGTTCTTTGCATTGTAGGTATATTAACCTGTGATCACATAGATGATGATATAAAGCTGCCTTTTTTTTTAAAATGGTTCTAAAATTGATCTTTTTCAGAGCGCTTTTATTAGGCCTGGCTTGCAATCACAATCTGAAGGAGGTGTCTTTAGATCTCAGTAGCTGTGAGGTAAGGAATATTTATCAGGATGTGTTCTAAAGATGCGATGATGTGGAATTAGAGTTCCCTTGAAATCCACTGGGAGAGATATTCTACCTCTGTAGTAAAAAGTTGTGGGAAAGCAGAAGCAGTTATGGTAAAAATCAGTGTTACTGTGTTACAACATCCTAAACAACGAGCACAGATGTTCAAAGCACCCGATTGGCAAACCCCTTCTTGCGGCGTAGCTGTTCTAGATACTGAGCCAGGGCTGCTGCTTTGCTGCTTGGCAGCTCCTGGTCCCTGCAGCAGAACGTGCTAAGGTGCCCGAGTGTGAATGGGTCAGAGGAAGCTGCATGCCCTGAAGGCGTGCCTGTGGTTTGATTGTCTTCCTTCAAAACCAGAGACATCCGTCTGTGGGTTTGCTTTTTCACCTTGGAAGAAATTCTGCTTTCTTAATCAATTAATTAGTTGAAGCCAATAGGGAACTTTGGTAAAAGCTGATTGAAACATGCCATTGACATAAGAGGCACTCTGCAATTGGCTTTAAATGTCTCAAGAATAAATAAAAACAATTGTGGCAGCTTGATTTGCTCTCTTGTTTCCTCTTGCTTCTCTGTGCTTTGCTGTGCACGTTGTTTCTCAGGATTGCCCATACCCTTGCAGGATACTTGTGTGGCTACAGCTTATGACAAAAGATCCCCACGACTTGGGGGAGCCAGTGAGGCAAAGTTGTGTAGAGAGAGAACCGTGTGGAGGACTCTTGCCAAAACCAACGTGAACCAGCTTAGGCTCAGGCCTTCTCTGCCTGAGTGGCCACCTTTTCCTGTTTAAGCTGCAAAGAAAGCCTCTCCCTTGTTAGGCAGATCCTTTCAAGTCCACCGCTTGAGTATTAACTGTGCTGGAAGTGCCTTTCAAATGCAATGGTTTTCCTTTAAGTAGAGAACGTGCAATGTGATGAAGATGTTGAGGGGCAGTAATCCTTGCCTTAGGTTTGTGGTCAATTGCTTTTTGGAATGTGCACAGATTTCCTGATGAAGAAAAAACCCCAAACCATTGTGAATGCATTTCATAGTTTGTTTTGGTATTTTATACTTTTTAAAAAATGGTATTTCTTTGAAGAGCACTACATGTAAATTCCAAATAGAAAAGCTTTCAAGTCAAGTACACGTGCTTCTGACTTCTGAGTAGACAGATCAGACAGATGATAATTTTTCTTTCACAGGGAGGAAGGAAAAGGGAGGAGTAATTAAAGTAACAAAAGCGAAGTCCTGTAATCATAACCTTAAAAGAATAAATCAATAAAACACAAACATAAGTAATGAGAGTATAAATTAACATGTAAATCAACAAGGTCTGACAGAAGTGAAAATGTTATGCTTTAAGTAACCTCCAGGATGGGATGTGGAGGAGCCCTTTGAGGGGCAGTTAGCTTTATTGGACACCAAAGCACACGTAGTCACAGCTAACTCATGACGGAAAGGAAGGAATCATGTCTAACTCATGACATTGCTTTCCTGAAGCTGGTCCCTCCAAAGTGACAGCACTTCCTTAGATCCTTCCCTTAACATTTTTTCACATCACTGAGCTTTATCCATTATCGTGTACTTCGGAAAGAAGTTGTTACACTTCCACCAGCAAGGGAGCTGATGTGCCCGGAGCTGGGAGTACTCCCAGTGGGCCCAGCACCGCAGGGCCCTCCTCCACCTCTCCCAGACCCTCGGTGAGCTGGGCAGGGTAATCTGCACCCAGAAACACAGCCATGGGAAGCTTGGAGCCGGTAACCTGCCCTGCTTCCAGTTCCTGCAAGCACGTGCTGTTGGAAGGCTAGAAAGCTGATGCTTCAGCTTTGCCCTCCTCTTCCCTACATCAATCAAGCTGTACTCAACTGTGGAAGGAGAAATCTCTCTGTTCCTTCTCCCACCACTTTTCATTTGCTCCCATAATTTTCTAGTATATTAAATCCAAGCTTTATCATTTTGTATTGCTTGTTTGGTTGGTTTTTTTTATTTTTACTATGAAAATTACATTTTTATTTCTACCTGCTCAGCACTGATGTATTTCACTCTTTTCCTTTCTGCTTCCCTTAGCTTGGTCACTGTGTAAGTACCCTCCATGCTTTACCTTAATTGTTAAATCAGTAAGCAGCTTTGCTTGCCCTTCCCGTGTTGGTACCTCAGAGCTTTGAACATGCTTGGCAGTTTGTAATTGTTTGGAGGGTTGTTCTTCATTTTCTGAATGAGAGCTCATGTAGTCATGTAGATGTTGCAGAGGATTGGGTGGGTTTTTTTTTTCCAGTCCACGCTGATGAATAGCCCTTCAGTTAATCTATGCTTATATATATCTTATTTTAATACAGTTGCAGTAAATTTTGATCCTAAAAGTCAAGTTGTTAGCATCACCCTCAGAGTAAATAGATATCACCATTTGTGCACATAAAATGTTTGTGTACTTAAGATTTTGAGTATAGAGTTATCAGCACAAGATTGAAAGTCACTCCTGAAAAATTTTGTCCACTTCAACCCTCCAAGTAGATATCGCATAAGCATTTGAATTCCATTGTGAGTATAATTTTAGTGTATAGAACTTTTATCATACCGACAACCTATCCCAGACCTCATGTAATCTGCCAGTTCCATAGATTCTGCAATAGCACATGTGACACTGGGTAAATTGGTTGTCGTGTGGTGGGTCATGCTGAGAGCAGCACCGAGCAAAACTGAGTTATTTTGGCATTCGTACAGCAAATACTGCAAATGCTCTTACAAAAATAAAGCTGAATTAAAATTGCACCACATCTGGCCCAAACGCAGACTGTCATCTGAACTCCTCTGGAGAGAGCAGGGTGAAGATAGGTAGGCTATGTTTTATGCAGAAAAGGAAAGGTACCTTACGTTTGGTATCTTATGCTTCCGGATGTGACTCGAGATTTAGATGTTGTCTATGACCACCGCCACTGTTCTTTAAATGCTCAGGCCAAGTTGTTGTGCTGCTTGTTAACCAACAACATATCTCAGACTTCCTAAAAACTGCCAGATCAAGTCTTTAGCAAAAAATACTTCTGAAGGCATTTGTGGTTCCTTAATTATAGCACGGATAAAAGATTCACAGAAATATTAGTAGGTTGAGTCAGAATATTTAGCCAAGTGAGTCAACCAAGTAAAATATTACTCATTTTTTATGCACAGGAGGTGAAAAGGCTGTTTTGTGTTTCTTTTTTTGAAGGAAGAAAAGTGAAAATGGAAAATGCAAAAATAGAATTTTTGTTGAATTTTCCCCTCTTTTGCTTAAGTCTTTTTCTGGGGGATGCTCATAAGGTGAAATGCACTTTATATAGTTCGCAACACTGCAAGAAATAAGAAAATGCTTTTTGCTTCTTTGGGGAAGAAAAGTTGCTTTATTTAATTTGGTGGCATTAGTAAATAAGTGTGTACTTTTTAATAACTTTGATTCTTAATGTTGATGTCTTCCTCTAGGCTATTTAATTTTCACTAAATCCTGACAATTCTTTTAAAGGCATTTAATAATATTGTAATTAAATCTTTGCAGCTAGCCATTTTTGTTACTATTGCTGTTTTTTAATGCCTGTTTTAAAATTAAGAATAAGCTATATTACTGATTTCTCTTGTTTATGGTCTTTTGTGGCCAGTTTACGGTTGGATTATTTATTTTCTTTTCAGTGACAAGGAAACATAATTTCATTGACTTTTGTTTGTTTGTTTTAATTTGCTACTTGTCTTTGATCTGGGTACCCTAGAGTTGTGCTAAGAGCTCGGAGAAGATGCTCGCTCTGAGCCTCATCTGTAGTGGAATTCAAGGGTGACGGTGCTGTGCTTATAGGGTGGGCTAAGCCTTTTTTTGTTTTGGCTTGTTTTTTTACTGGATGTTGGAAATGTTCATGTAGACAACCCAGACCAAAATCCTGCAGTGACTGCCTGGCACAAATGCTAAAGGACTCATTGTGTCTGCACCATTTAAATCTTTCCCTGATTTCGTTTTAAGAGGAAGGAAAGAGAGTCCCTTTTCTCATTTATATGCAAATAGAAAGAGGGAAGAATGAGAACAGCAGGAACATATGCATAAGGTGTCATGCTGATGTCTGTAACTTCTTCTGTTGCTGTCATTTTGCCACTCGTAGTGCCTTCTGTATTCACAAAGCTCCTACCACTGTTTTCTGTGTGATCTTGAAACCATAACTAGTTTTCAAAAATGGATCATTTTTTGTCTCTAGTTAAGATCGGGAGGTGCACAAGTCTTGGAAGGATGCATAGCAGAAATACACAATATCACCAGCCTAGATATTTCAGACAATGGTAAGTACCCAGAACAGGAATGGACTGTGGAAGTCCAGTATTGGAGAAACGCTTTTTCTTTCAGCTCACGGTGAAATCAAGGATGGTCACTCTTGCTTTATGATTATTGTCCACATTGGTTTTGGAAATATCTCAAACCAAGAACTCTTATTGCTATAAAATACATAAGAAATGTTTATAGGCTAACAGCGCCCTTAGAAGTTTATGTCTTTTGAAATAAATATAACACAACAGAGTAAATCAATGGCAATAAGTATTAGATCCAGAGAAAAGTGGGTTAAAGTACAAGAGGATGAGAAGCTGAATGAGAAATGAAAGTGTAGTGAAAGAAGAAAGGGAAAGACCAGGTACAGAATAAAGCTGAGGTTGTGATACTGAAGAAGCAAAAGAAGGAAATTTGAAGCACGTGGTCAACCACCTTAAGATCCGAGAAGGCCTGTTTGAGTCTTTGGAAAAAGTCTTGGACTGTTCCTGCTTTGAAGGCTCTGTGCATCCTAGCTGGGACTACCAGCTGGCTTCTCATTTTGCAAACTCAAATTGCAGGTGTATGGAATGGAAGAATTCACCTCTGTGCTTTCCCTTGTGACAGCCAAACACAGAATTATTTCAGAAACCGATTCCCAGTACATTTGAATGCCCAAGACAGGGGGGATGCTTTGGCAAGTGGAAAGATCTGGTAGTTACTGACTCAACCCAATTATGTAAACAGATTGATTGTTATAAGTAAATAAAGGTATTTGACATCTAAATTATCCTATAGATTTGGATCCTAAGTCATTGTAATCTTATTAGCAGACTCTTGAAATACACCATTAGTTTGGGAATACAAATCTACAGCGAGCTATTTTTCTTACTCAGGAGTAGAAAAAAAATGGCTTGTTTTCCAGGTCACTTTCTTCATAGCCTTTTATGTTACCCTTTTGCGCTTGAAGGCTTTGAGACCTTGTTGGTACACAGCCCTAGGAAGACTAAATAGCAATTAGCACGGTCTCAGAATACTGAAAGGAACACTAAATCTGCCTGACAGTGTAAGGAACTGCCCTTGGGTGGTGGGACTACAGATAAGGGACTGTGTTTCTCTTCTGTGTTTCTGAAAGATGCCTTCAATGGCTGATTAGGATGGAGATTTAAAAGGCTTGTTTTTGAGAAGGTAATTATTGTCAAAGGAAAACAGGCAAAAAAAGAAAATTATTTAAAAATAGAAGAATGGAAATTTTTCTAGAGCTATTGGAAATTAGTACAGTGATGTGGTTATTTAAATGAATATAGTGTTAATAACTGGACCCTGTATGGGTCTTTTGTGGAAATATATTTTAATTCTGAATCTAATCTGATTCTTTACAGGCCTAGAATCTGACCTCTCAACCCTTGTAGTCTGGCTTAGTAAAAACCGATCGATCAGACACTTGGCATTAGGCAAAAACTTTAACAACATGAAATCCAAGTAAGGCTTTTCTTTCTTTTAAATAACAAGAGAATGGATGAGGAGAAGCTGCTGATTTCATCATCTTCCTACCTTTTCTTCCCTCAGAAATCTCACTCCAGTACTTGATAATTTAGTTCAGATGATTCAAGACGAGGATTCAGTGAGTATCTTTCTGCCTGCTATCATCATGTGTATTTGTACCCTCACAGCCTATTTCTGATGATTTTCTTCACTGTGTTAATTTGCTGCATAAAATTTGATCATGATCCTGCACAGACACATCCAACATTTTAGTTTCTATTTTTCTGAACAGTAATTAGGATTATGTATAGCGTGTAGGTAAATGTGTCTTAGGATAGTTTTAGGATCTCTGCTTGTTGAAAAATACCCATTCTAAATAGTTGGACGTGCTTAACATAGTTGCTCTAGGTTTAAATTATATAACCCTGTGGGCACAAGTTTTCAAAACTTTGGTGTCCTGATCGGAGATTACAATGGTGGTGTTCTCTGGGTACTGAATTCTTTCAATAACAATTTTTTTTAATTTCCTGATAGCTCTTCTTAGGTACTAGCAATTTTTTTTTTGCTTGACAAATTGCAAACTCACTGCAGTGATCTCCCAGAACTCCTTTCAGCTTCAAAAGATGCAAATAAACTGTTCTCTATGCTGTTCTTTGCTTCTCCTGGTACCTTTAACCACCAGGACAATTTCATAAACTCCTTTCAGAGTGCCTTGCTGGAATCCTTGCATGCTTTCTTCATTTCCACCCTCTCTCCTGATTCTGAGAAACTGTTGTGGCTGTGCTGGTGTTCTTGCTTTACTTGGCATCCTAGTTTTGGCTATGGGGAATCTTAAGATGCTCCTTTACTCTCATGCTTGTCAGTCTTTGTTCATCTGTTCTTAGTCCTGTCTTTCTTCATTTCACATACAAGTAACAAGCAAGCTCTGCTTTCCTCATTCTCCAGAAATAGCTGACTACAGACTTCAGTTGTCTAAACACCTGCTATTCCTGTTGACTTTATTGTCTCACCTCCAAGTCCATGGTCTTCACACTAACAGATTTCTTGCTTTCTCCTCCTATCTGTATCTGCACCCTGCAAATCAGTGGAGCAATTTTTCCCAGGTTTTCCAATGTCTCCTTTTATAGAAGGTCATTTAGACCCGTATTTTGTGTTCATATTTTCTTACTGCTTAGTTGTATTTGAAGTAATTTGTTAAACTAGTCTGCTCTCCATTCTGTGTCCTCTTAGTTTGGATTAGTGGTTCTGGATTTTTCCTGATTCTTTGCCTGCCTCCTTTAAAATACAGGATGTCAGCGTGACACCGGGAAGTGCTGTGTACAGATACCAGAGCTGATGCTAATGGGGTTAGCACCTGTAGCGAAAGCAGTAAGCCCTCGTTTGCACAAGTCAGATGGAGCATCGTGCTAAGCAGCATATTGATAGATGTCTGTATTACTTCTTGTATCAAACTAGCCTTTCCATTTTGCAGTCTGTGACCACGTCCTTCTACTCTTCTTCTAAAGGGAATGGTGCAGGACTGTCTTCCCCTTCTGTTCCTGTTGATACTGTGCTGAGGAGTGGTATCAATTAATCAAATAGCACCTGCTCCTTCTCTTGCAATATTTCTCCTTGTCCTGCCCTGTATCTCATGCTTAATCTTTCATAGCTATCCTGAATACTGTTATGTCAAACCACAAACAAATATAATTTAGTATGTTTTTTCTCAATTTCCTTCATCCCTTTGCTCTGTTGCAGATGAACATCTCTTCCCACTCAGGCTATATCCTAAAGCATCTCTTCACACACTCTATGTGTCCTTTCAGTATCCAAACTGCCTTCTCAAACATGCTGTTGTAGTGGGTTTTTTCTATTTATGTCTATCCTGTTCATATTATCTGTTTGCAAGGATAAAAATTCCAGCTTTCACCTTACTGTCGCTGTTAAGAGTTACAACCCTCTGTTTATCTTTTCTGGCTTCCATTTTTGCAGCTTCCAGAGAAGATGTAGCTGTTAAATTTTGGGTGTATCATTCTCACAGCTTTCCCTCTCTTGCATCACCAGCTTCAATTTTTTGTGCTCCTTTTCAGCCCAATGCCAGCCATCATTCCGAGCACTGGATTGTGGCAAAGGTAGAAGTGCTCCTGTGATTCTCACACACCATATCTTTCCTGAGCTAACCAACGGAACATGCTCTGTAGTCTCGGCCTGTTCTCAGACAGTGTTGCAATGAAATAATCTGCCAAAAAGTGATTTTATTTAGAGACTTAAAATAACTGTCTCTCCTTCATGTCATTCATTAACTTTTGGGATACAGCATGTGATCCTGTTGCTGTTAACGTGTCTCTTTTCTCCTCATGTTCTTTTCTCTTATTAATCCTCTTCAGTGAAGGAATCTTGTTTCTGTTTCATCAGGTGCTAAAATCAATCTGAAGCAGCTTTTAGCAGCTAAAGCGTTGAAGATGTGGACTCAGTAGCACCATAGGGAAAGCATGTGTAGCTGGATGGTCGTCACTCTAGCTTGAGATAGAATAATTTTCCAAACACTGTACTAAGTTTCTAGTTATTTTGGTTTGGTTTTGAATCCTAAATGGAGTGCTCCTTGTTCTGCTTGTTTTGCTACCACAGAACATTAAAAAGTAGGGGTGGAATTGGAGAGCCCAGGGTGTCACGTTGCCCAGAGCGTACTGCTGTGTCAGTATTGCCTGCAGACTGGTGCAGTTTGGGGACTGTGCATTATCTGCATGGAAAGCTGAAGCAAGAGGCTTTAGTCTAAAATAGTCACTGCCAAATGCTTCTTCATGTATTTACACACACTTTAAATAGATCCGTGGCTGTGTTAATATGAGTCATGAGTAAAATTATGTAATCAATAGCTTGTTTTTATGACTGTAAAAATACAGGTAGATGTGACTGTAATTCCACACAATTTAAAAGCAGCAAAATTTCCCAGGTGTTTAACATAGAAAGAATGTAGTACTTAGATCTGGGGTTTGGGTTTCAGTTGTTTTTTTCCCTTCTTCAGTAAGTGCGGTACTGAGCAGGCTGTAGTAATGTATTCTGGTTAGTATTGCAGGAAGTGTCTGAAGCTGTGCACTTACCATGCCGTTTGTTTTCTTCTTGCAAAAATAGATGTTACGCTGCAGGTACGGTGTGTAGTTAGTCAGAGAGGTAGTCAGTCCTGCGTAGGTGTAGAGAATTATGACAGCATCAAATACCTTCAGTTCTTAGTTCAGTGTTAGTTGCAGAATTGGGCTTTTGAGGGTTTCTTACAGCATTTTTATTCGTAGGAGAACAAATTTAGCTTGATTTAATTCTTAAATGTTTACCAGCAGGAGTATAACAAAATCAATTAATAGACTCATACAATTTCTTATTCTATTCTTTACTTTAAAAATTCCTCTTCTATAATTAAATTGTGTTAAGACATCTTCATTGTATGGGCAAAGGACCTGTTTTCTGCAGCAGGGACACTGAAGTGCTTGTCAGACTTCTGTTTTCTCAGTGTCCAGCTATAATTATTAGGTTATCAAAAGAAGTAAATGATTGTAGGCTATGTAAACTATTGTCCCTGTTTGTTTGGGGTTTTGGTGGGGGTTTTTGTTGTTATTTGGTTGGTTTTTTAAATGTAATGATCAGATAATTTAATGCATTTTTAGCAGCCTGTATGTTTAATCCTACGGAGTTACATTCTGATTGCTGTTTGCATTCAGGGCTCCAAGAGAGTCCAGAGCTTTTTGCTTCTTGCTCCTTGAGTGAATGATAAGGGTAGCTGTGCAAGAAAACTAGCAGTTCATCCACTTCAAAGGCACTGCTAATACAGCAGGTGCTTTACTGTGCTATACGTGTATTTCGTATGTGGCAGCGATGATGTGTAGATGTCAGTCCTTGCGGAACACAGAGCAGAAGCGTTTTCAATCATATCCTGTTTTGCCAGACTACTGGAATGCAAGAGATGAGAAATCCTTTCCTGGGAGGATATTTGAGGTTTAGAAAAATTGGTATGCGGGAGGGAGCACCTTCAGCTGCATTACTTGAATGACCCTTTCTGAAGTGACAATGAGAAACAGAAGAAACTTCCCTTCCATGAGCTTAGTGGTGTCCAAGTGTACATGGTGCGGCTTTTCTGTGGAGGAGTTCTCAAAATTGTGCCAAGAGCTCTAAGTGCCATTCTAATGCGATGCTAATATTCTTTAGGGTATATAATGTAATAAAACAGGGAAACACAGGCAGATTAAGGGCATTAACATAGTAATTTAATAACTTCCATTTAAAATAAAACCAGCATGTGGCTTGTGTTACTGTTAGACTGTTTAATTATAAACCTGCTGTGCCTCCAGATTTTTATGCATTTCCCCATTTATAAGTGCTTTTCTTTTGTTGTAAGCTTTTTGGTTATCACTGTCATCCAGTGGAGTCTGGAGGCTCGAGTCCCAAGGTATAGCAGGTACCATGCAAGCACTTGGATCCTGGAAGGTTTGCACAGTTCACTTGGTTTATGTGTATTAATCTAAGCTTTAGGCTTCTAATGTAGGTGCCATGGCTCATGTTGATTTGAGATGTTGATTTTTACCACACTGACAATTTGGAGATTTTAGGCTCCTAAAATTCATCCTCCAATATATGCCTCAGTGGATGCATAATGACAATACACTCCTCTGTACAAACTCATGCTTGAGCGAAGGAAATGTTCTGTGGAGTTCTTGTACATCAGCAAATCCAAATGACAATTTTAGCAGCTGTAATACCTCTGCAAGGTGTAGTGATGCTAGACTGTAGTTCTTGTACTCCTGCACAAGAGTGTTGGAACACTGGAAATGGAGGGAATACTGACGTTTTTCAAAGAGGTTTTCTTAAGGTCTAGCGAGTGACTTGCTGGAGCCCAAGTAGTTTCAGCTTAACACAGTGTGTATATATATACACACACATAAAGTTACATAAAGATATTGCAATCAGAGGTGTCACTGTGAATAATCTCCGTTGACTTACTCATTTTAACAGATATTCTTCTTACTGTTCTTAATTTCAGACCTGCTACAGTTTTCCATCTCTTTCCTCCCAAATGTCTATGCCCTTAGTTGAAGGATCAGATATGCCAAATCACTCCTGAAATTTAAGTAACAATAATAAAACAGCGTAAAGAAAATGGTTTTGTTTTAACAATGTCTCGTATCATAATTTGCCTTGGGATGAAACTTTCAGTCTGAGGGAGCGGAGCAGAGTGCTAGATATTTCCCTGTCAGTGAGAAATAAAATGTGCTGGTTAAGCAAAACCTCCTGGACACTAGAGGTTGTCTTGTGAAGCTAGTTCTTGCTATTTTGTCTCTTTTCCGGTACCCACTGTACCCTGTACTTAGAAGGATACAGGAAGCTGGAGTCACTGTCACTTAAATTATTTTTTTTCAGGGTGTTGCAACTTAACCTGTGTGTGCATATGTGTTTGACATGTGTGCTTAAGTTGTTGATTCCCAGTTTATCAGGTATTGTAGCATCTGCAGCAAGCACGGAAATAACTCTTCGATGCTTACTGCTGTCTCCAAGAGTTTGGGGAACTTGTAACTTCTTCTGATTGATGTTTGAGGAATGAGTGCATAATCAGTTGCTGTTATGAGTGCCTTTTCTATGCTCCACAGCCTCTGCAGTCACTGTCCCTCGCAGATTCCAAGCTGAAGACTGAGGTCAGCATCATTATTAATGCGTTGGGCAGCAATACTTCTCTTACAAAAGTGGACATTAGTGGAAATGCCATGGGAGATATGGGAGCAAAGATGCTGGCAAAAGCCCTGCAGATAAACACTAAGCTCAGGTAAGGGAAGCGTATTGGCAGTAAAAGATAGAACGGCTTAATAATACTGAAGTTGTTGGTTATTCTCTAGCTGTTTCTCTTCAAAAGCCTTCTAGATCCTGATGCTTTATAGTGTCTCCATTTGGAAAGATTCTCATCCTTTTTGCTTAGAAAAACCCAAACCTTAAACCAAAACAAACAAGAGAAGCAAATTGTCTCTGCAGAAACATTTCCGTAACTGAAACAATTACATATTAACATAAATAATTACAATTAACATAACTGAGACAATTACGTTTCTAAATTTAAACAGAAAGACCTCTTTTTGGAAGAAGAGAGCTCTAAATTTCCTAGAATCAGAAAAAAAATCACCCTGTAACAGAGCTCTCTGGATGTCATCTCATCCAGTGTCCTTCTCAAAGCACGGCCAACTTTAAAGCTATACGAGGTTGCTCAGGGCCTTGTCCAGGGACGTTTTGAAGATCTCCAAGTACAGGGATTCCGCAGAGTTCACTGGGAGCTCTGTTCCAGTGCTTGGCCACTCTCTTCTGTCCTGCTCTCTCTTCTCCTGGAGGCCTTCTCAGCAGAGAAAATTCTCATATTTGAGTGGGAAAATAAAGCAAATGACTCTGTTTTCTGGAGTATCAGTTTGTAGGAGAAGTAAGAGCACGTGAAATTCAGAACGGGTAGCAGCATGGACCATCCCTCCTTCCCCTCGCCCTTGCATACAGTGTTGATGGACCTTGGCACCTCTTCTCTGCAACTTCATCTGTGTGACAACTTCACTGGTTTTTAGCACATGTCTGGCACTGATGACTTGAGAGTATCACGCTTCTTTTTCTATCCAGCATGTGATTAGCAAACAGTAAAGCCTTCAATCAGCGTGAATCTGGATGGGGACCTCTAAACATGTCAACATCATCAGGAAGCCTAATCCTTAGTCCTCCTCCTGTCAGACTGTGCACATGAACGTTCTTCAATGTATTGTCTGTGTGAAGAGACCACTTTGTCCCTGGACTCCAAGCATTTGTTGCTTGCAGGTTAAGAAATACCCCAGAACACTCCTGGCTGTTTTGTTCAGAAGCAGGGAACCTGGTCTTTGTGTTGCTATGCCCAAACCAAGTACTGAAATGAATATTGAAAATGTCAAGAAAACACCAGGGAGGTGGTTTAGGTTTACCGACCGTGTTAACCTGAAATGACCACAGTACCTGAAGAAATAAAGCCTTGATGGCTTTCAGGATGGCAGACTGAAATGTTTCACAGTACTGAATGTCACAGCTGACATAATGTCACCACAGTCTGGGGTGTGATTACAAACTGAATAATGCAATAGTCACGGGCTTTGCTTAAAATGTTATAAAATCGCATCCGGGTGGAAATATAAACACACTTTCTAATGGCAAAAGTATCCAAGATTTGACCCTAACCATATATAATCTTTGCAGAGTGGGTAGAATCTCTTTCTTACCTCCATCTTTCCATCTGAAAAACAAAGGGATAATTCTGCCGGAGCAGAAGGGTGTCAGTACCTGTGAAACCCTTCCATCTCTCTTTTTTTTTAACACCAGAAATCTTTGTCTGGTTTTGTGCCTCTTTTTTTTTTTTTTTTTTTTTTTTGAACAGCTACAACTAGTGCGCTTGCACAAGCAAGATTTATCTGCTTCACTGTCTCTTCCGACTACTAATGAGATCTCTGAACATGTGTTCGCGAATTGCCAGGCAGTCTGCTTGAGTGGTCTGAACTGGGGGAGGAGGGGGAAGGCTGCTTCACTCTTACCACTACTGTGTATTCAAAAGAGCTACAATTTATGTGTCTAAACTCGTGGCTTATGTTGGCAGCTGCATGTGGAATCATTGGAACTGTGTTATAAGCTAGTACAGGATTGAATATACAGTAGCCTGCAAATTTTAACCACCAATCAGCACGACTTTTTAAAATGCCTTTCTATAACTGTAGCAATATAGCCGATGTAGAACAGAGATTGATCGCTTACTGCAATTTTCTTCTTTTTCAATATGGGCTTGCAAAAAGCAGACAATTGAACTTTATTTTTTATGCTGATCTTGGAAAAAGCTGGAATTTTATCTCCAAATCTTTCTGTTAACTGTATTTTAAAGAATTTTAAAGATGTTATGTTTTACCTGTCATTTCAAGGTTTTAGCACACAACTAAAGAAGGGTTTGTAAACTCTTGCCTTCCACTATACAATTTTGAACATACAGTGCTGTGTTACGTCAATATGCAAAGTTTCAATATAGATTTATGTGTTGGTTCTTCGTTAACTTTTTTTTCTTTCCTCTCCACCTTACCTCACCCCCCTCTCAGAACTGTCATATGGGACAAGAATAACATCACTGCACAGGGCTTCCAGGACATAGCTGTGGCACTGGAAAAGTAAGTTCTCAAGCAACTGTGAATGACTGATGAAGAGGCCAAGGACCTAGACCCTGAATGATCTCAGCAGCTGCAGTTCTCACCGCAGCTGATAGGATCTGAAGTTGCCAAATGCTCTCAATTTTAAGCATCAGGGTGCCTAAAGGAAAATTTATGTCTTCAGATACTTCAAAAGGATGGAAAAAAGCTCTGTAGCTCTTAATCTATACACTGCTATCAGCAATAAGGCCATTGAGTTCTGCTGTTAGCATTAAAATTCTGAATTTGAGAGTGTTTTCCCTTCATTCTCTTGTGTTGATAGCATGCAGAAATTCTCTTCTAGTCAGTGAACAAAGCTGTGTGTATTAATAGAAAATTACTGAAGCTTGCCTTTGGGTTCTGACACTTCTTTCTTTCCTCCAGCAAGTTGAAACTAGTAGTGATGATCTTGGGAGCTGCAGTTGTTCTTCATAATCACTGTGGACCAGGTCATTTTGCTTCCCTGAGCTTACTCATAGTTGCAGCCATTAAGAGTGATAGATGCTAAATGATTTTCATTTCTCTCCGTCTCCATCGCATTTCATTATTATTATTATTATTCATTATTATTATTATTCTCTCTTTTCTTAAGAGAGAAAAATTGCAGATTTTAATAAAGTATCAGTTGCAGTTGTTTTGTGTCATTGAATCCCTTAGACAGGAACAAAGGCTGTCTTTAGAAGATGAAGGTAATGTACAATTGCTGGTTTCTAGAAAAGGTGTCTTGCAAAACTGTGTAACTACTTAAGGGAGCGTCTTAACCCTTGGAGGAGTCACAAGGCTACAGCTTATAATGTTGCTTATTCTATAAAACTGTTGTAGTTTATGTACTTGGTCTCCAAATGAGTTCAGTTGTGCTGATGGAGGAAATTATATAAATGATCTGTAATTAAACAAATCATCTTGGAGTGATTCGATTGATAGTAGTGAATAATAATTTGCAAAGGTTATTTGTCAATTTGCAGACATTTCTCTTTTAAAGAGTAATAGCATGTACATTTATGAGAAAGTGTGGTAGAAAAGAAAATACGCTTATTTTCTGCTTAGCATCAACTTTACTTCTCTGGTCTGAAGTGTTTGGATACGTAAACAGAATGGAGGGGGAAATCCTAAGGCAGAAGCAAATCTTCTAAGCAGAAAAAAAAAGAAATGCTACAGATAATTGCATGACATTGCATTTTGTTGAGCTAACATCTCGTTGAATTAGCTTGGAAGCTGAGATCATTTTACGTCCTCTCTCTAACATTTTAGAATTGTTAAAACCATTGATAATATCACAGACTAAGCCACAAGCAGCAAAGGTTTAAACTTGCAGGAAAGGGACTGTCAATACTGGCTTAAAGCAATTCACCTTTAAACAATCCATCTCAAAAGACACATTGAGAACATCCTCCACCATATGTTTCCTAAAAATACATGAAACTGTCCATATTCTGTAGGAAAGAATTGTTGCTCAAAATGGAATGAAATACACTGAAGGTGCTTGGGGAGGTATGTGTGTCGTGTGTTGGTTCGATTTTATTCTTAAGAAAAATAGTCATATAGGAAACCACCAAAAAGAAGAAATCTTGGCTTTTGAGGTGTGATGAAGAGGCTGGGGAGAATTGGGAGGGATTGTAACAGACTTCAAAAACAGGTGAAAGATTGTTTTTTAGCCTCCTCCCAGCTTTTCTTCATCTGCTTATAGTTGTGTGAAAATGTTCCTGGAAGGGAATTCCACGAGCATGGCTGTTGGCAGAGTTGCTCCAAGGGTGTCCCAGCCAACTGATGTGAGATGCTGAGAGGATCTTCTGTAGAGTCTGGTACAGGTGTCAGTTCAGGAGAGCACTTGAGAACAGTCAGCAGTTGATTACAGTCTGTAATTTTAGTATGAAAATAAGCATGTGTCTGTGCGCTTTGCAGCCCAGAGCCCACTCTGTCACAGAACTGTACAGTATTGCCTCATTAATTTCTAAAATACTTCTTTTCTGCATGACTGAATAAATAGCTGAAGTTCTAAATGATGGGAAAGGCTAGGGTTTGTTAGAGGGCTGTGAATTCTTCCCTTAGCAGTGGCATGAAATTCACATGCCCAAACCTGCAAAACAGATGATCTTATTCCCACTTTTAAAAAAAGAGGCGAGGAAATCATGCCTCTGCAGCAGAGTGTGGCATGAATGCAGCGGAAGTTACATGTGATGAAATGTAGGATTGTTGTCACATATGCTGTATGTAGAGGGAGAGACAGGAGGTTTTTGAGACATCCATTACAGTCTCTGAGCACCTCTGAAATTTAATATCCTGAAAATATAGTTATTTTGCTAAGAGTATTAACATGTTACAAGATTACTGGATAGTTGAGTTGGTAGAGAAATGTACTCAGTAACAGGAGAGAAGTGGAGTGTTAACAAAAAGGAAGAATCAAGGAGTATTTTAGACTTCAAAGCAAACAGAAAAATGAAGTGTGAAGATAAATAGTGCTCTGATGATGAAAGTTGAAAAGCAAGCTTTAAATTCTTGATTTCTTGCCCCTAAGAGTTGATTAATTCTTAGACGAAAATCAAGTAGCATTGCAATACAGTGCCGTCTGTTTGGGAGGTACAGAGCCTTCCCTAGAGCATTGGTCTCCTAAAGTTCTGCCTCTGACTGTGTGTCCATGAAATCTCCTTGCCTTTCATTTCCCCCCGCTTCCTTCATGGGTGTGTCTGAAGGAGGGTGCACTAAGCCTTTGACTAAATTGAATTTAGCATATAATTGCTAGCATGAGAGCTGGCAATTACAGATTTCAATTAATGGGATGTATTAACTGTCAATCAGCAGCAGAGATCCTGGGAAATCTACCTTTGCTCCTTTTTAACTAAATAAATACCCCACCTGCCAGGTAGCAGGCAAGCAGTCAGCGTGTTCTGTAATTATTATCTGTCTTTGAGCTCGGTAGCTTTGACATTTAAGATTTTCCCGTGCTGATGGCCAGCCAGTTATTTGCTGTTTCGGTTTGCATGAGTACACATATAACAGAGTCTGTATAGTTTGTGCAGTTCTTTTGAAGGACAAGACAAGTTAATTTTCTGGCTATAATGTAGTAGGCAGTTGGACACTGTGGAAGAACAGGGACCTTGCTGACTCCTCGTGAGTACCTGCCACCACTGACAGCTACACTCTGCTATGTTCACACATAGGGGAAGGAACATAGGAGTCTTCCATTATCATTTAGGGTAAAATGTAGGTAGTATCAATGAAGAATCGGTGTGTTTGGCAGTTCAGAAGACCTCTGTCGTTCAGGGAGTGGTGGTTCACATGGCTAAGCAGCTGACAGGAGAGGAAGTGAAAGAACCTCGGAGTTTCACAGTAGTTAAGGTGTCTGCTGTTGGAGTTAGTGCATTTAGTGAGGAATGGGTCTGCCAGAGTCAATGGAGTTGACACAGCTGAGATGGTCAACTTTAAACTGATAAAAAATAGACACTTCCAACCATATTTATGTAGCTCTGGCTGGAATAGGACAGACAGACAGTGGAATGTCGAGGAGGAAGAGGTGTTTGCAGGAAATTTAAGGCTAATTGAAAATAGCCTTTACTTTCTTTCCAGGCTTTATGAACTTACTGCTCTTTTTGTTTTCATTTATTCCAGTCTGAAGATGTGTGGACATATCACTGCCTATAGCATTTTAGGTTTAACTGTGTGTCATGCTAGCCGATTTATGTGCTCAGAGTTTAAAACAATTTCAAAAAAATTAAAACTAAACCCTGTCTTTATTCTCATATCACAGCAGATAGACAAAGCTACAGAAATATTTGCAGGGAAATAAAGTGAAATGCGGGGAACAATTGTTTGCATAAAACAATGTGGAGATGCTGTGCTTGTTTTGTCAACTTTTATTAAAAATTCAGTAAGCATCTTCAAATTGTTGTAAACACAGGTTATTAAATAGTAAATTTTCAAAACTCAGTCTCTTAGTTACTGTAGATCTGTTACTGAATATTTCCATTTAGACTTAGATCTGATAGTATTGCCAGCAGGCACTGACACTGATAGAGGAAGAAGTATTCCAACCTTGTGCACAAAGGTACAGGGGACAGCTAGGCCATTAATTGACAGCCACTGGGCAATGGCCTCTTAACTGCAAGTTTTGCTTTTCAAAACCTCCACCTCTGTCTAGTGGCAAAGAAGGTTTAGCAGTGAAAAGGAGCATGCATGCCTCCAGTGAGTCTGGTTACGAATGGGAAAAACACATTCTTAGAACCTTCCATGGACAAACTAGATGCATCTTATTTCTCCCTTCTAGTTTATTCTTCATAAAGAGATACAGTAATTAGGTTAACTTTTACTATTAAAAAAATCTTTTGTTTTTCTTTAGGAATTATACTTTGAGATTCATGCCCATACCAATGAATGATGCTTCCCAAGCACTCAAAACGAACCCTGAGAAAACAGAAGAGGCACTGCAAAAGGTATTGCGTATACCACCAACATACTGAAAATAAAGTAATAATTTTAAGTGGCTGTGATTTCATGATTGGCTGAGTAAGAATTCTAATCTACATTCATTGATTGTTTTATTTGTATGAACGTATACAAGGTAATCAAGTGCAGCAAGAGCAGTAAGGCTTTTTATTCCAAGGAATGGTTGGATTGAAGGCTGGAGGAATGCAATGGTGTAGTATCAAAGTCATAACTAAATAAGAGCAAGCTAGACCTCGTACTGTTGTATGCCTAAGTATGAAAGGCAGAGTCAGAAACTGGCATGTTTGTTAATTATATGTTTGTGCATATTTCCACGTGCATAAATTTATCGGTGTGCAGTTTTTATTTTAGCATAGAAAGTGCAGTCAGCGCTGTGCAAGACGAAGGATGCTCTTTAATTTGGGGGAAGATAAAAGCATCTACCGCTTGTGTTTTATACTGTGTATATAAAATTCACACACTATGTTGCCCTAAATAAACAACTGCACCAACATGTTCTTTTGGATAAAGAGGTGCTGACAGCATCTGTAGCTGTTCCACTTGTGTGACTTATAAAACTCCCAGCTGAGTTTTAATATAGCAAGTCTTGTGAGCTCCAAATGAGTCTCCTGCTTAGTCAGAAAGCATACAGTTCACATCTCTTTAATGAGGAGTTTTCCTTCAGCCAGGGTAAGGTCATAAAAACCTTATAAATAGTTCTTATAGAAAAGTAAATGTCTGTGGTCCTTATTAGTAAAGATATTTTGGGTAAAGTGATTCTCACAGGGAAAAACGTTGGTAGTTAGTGCCTTCGATGCATGAAAATTCTGTTTCAAAAAATCTGGATCGTGGGGGGTGGATGTATTTCTTACATCTCGTTTAATGTAATTGTAGATAGGTTCATATCTAGAATGATAGATGCATCTCTGAAAAAATACTGTGAAGCTTCTGGCCATGGGGATTTAAATTCTATGTGTTAATTAGGCATTACGTACAGAGAACATTTTCTTTTATTCATTTCAAAGGTGTAAAAACTGTTTGGCCCTGAGATTGTTTTAACATACGTGGTTCAGGCTTTCTTTAGACAACACAAGGAAATTCTCTCTGAAAAAAGGTGACAGTCTCGGGAGCAGGGCTGTGAATGCACTAATTCCATGCACATAGGAATGCCTTCCTGTGTGGACTGAGCTGTCATGCCCAGTGCCGTGACACCTGAACTGACTTGACATCTCAGTAGGGTCCGTAAGCTCCAGCACACCACAGCTTTGATCCAGCGACAGTGCTTCTGGCCCTGGTCCAGCACCAGATGGACACAGTAGATAACCTGAGCTCTGGTATCTCTGCAACACACTTTACTGATATTGTGGGCAAACTGAATAAACTGCATTATTATGCGGCACGGTCAGACTGTTCCAGTTCTTGCTCCTGGTGCAGGTTTAGAGGTGATCATCAACCCCGATTAGTCTCTGCCTCACAACCTGGTGGCCACTCCACTCCACCTGTCCTTTTGCCTTCTCTTCCTTTGAGACCAGATCCATCACCTTTGAACCTTGCACAGTTTACTAGTAGGGTTTTCAGACTGACTAGGTTTGACAGAACCAGGTTAGGGAGTCACTCTATATGCCATTAAACTGGCTGATAGTAGGTGTTTACTGCTGGTGACAGTTGTGGTGGGCTGTGACCAGCAGCTGTGGGTAGGAGTTACTTGTCTTTGCAGAACACTTATGTACTCCTTAGCCTTAAGTTACTTTTAAACTGAGGCTCCTATATCAGTTAGGCACTTCTCAGACATTTTATCTTTTCTCTCCAGACAATACTACTGTTTCAATCTGTGTCCTTGCAGCGGGCTGAATGCATCTAAAAGAAATGAATCAACCATCTGGTGTCATTATGGTCTCTACAGGAGCACTTTATGGATAGAGTCACTTTAAAAATTTCTCAGTCCTGGATCTACTCCTTTGTCAGCAAAACTTACTAAATTCTTCAAAATAGAAGACTAATTCAGAAAACACTGTCAAAAGCACGGTGTTTAATGAGGTTTCAGTAGTCAGTGAGTGAATTAATATTGGCCAATGTGATTACTAAGCATTGAGACACACAGAATAAGGTTTGCAGATAACAAACACTTGGGCAGTTTTTCCTGTCAGTCCCTGTTGCTGATATGTCAGCAAAATTGAAAGCAAATTACGATGTGGAGAGTTGAATCGGTTTCCTAATCTGGGTTTGTTTTTTAGATAGAAAACTACTTGCTTCGTAATCATGAGACCAGAAAGTACCTGCAGGAGCAAGCGTACCGGCTGCAGCAAGGCATCGTCACCAGCACCACTCAGCAGGTGAGAACGCATTCCTTACTGGGACTTCTCGGTGTCTAACGCCTGCCTAGGGACAGAGTTCTCTCTCATTCTGTCAGAGTGCTTTATATGAAGATGGGCCTTGTGGGTGGTAATAAAAATTACCAAAAATAATATTTTTGGAAGCAGAAAAAGCTTTTGTGAGAGGGAGCTGTTCTGTGAACTCGAAGACCCAAGCTGTTTCTGAGTGAACTACTGTTGGAACCAGGAACAGTTTAATTCATTTGCACTTGGGAGTCTGACTTTTCAGCAAGCTGCCGTCAGTGACAGGCATCATTGTAGGACTCTGATAATTCTGGTGTCCGAGTCAGTGCCAGTCTCTCTGCCTAGCGCTGAGCGTCCAGGTAAACATGCCCTGAGCAAAGTGGCCTTTTTCTACTTTTGTTATTAAAATTTAACGGTACAAAATTTTATTACTAGAACCTGAAATTATACTCTAACCTCTCAACAGAGAAAATTTGCTCATGCTAAAAACTGCAAGAGCAGCATCACTTTATTTTACTAATTTATCTGTTCCAGTGCCATCTTTTCTTCCCCAGTTAATAATCACCATGTGAATTAAGTTTAGATCTTTTTATAGCTTGGTGGTTTTAGCTGTGCTTTCCTCCAGACACACACACATGAGGTTTCAGTAAATATAATTTATTGCTATTTTGAAAGTATAGAGTAAAATTACTCATTTTGATATTAAATTGCATACAATAAAGATGGATTTTAAATACAGTTTTGAGAGAGAGTTGGAAAAGATTGTCTAGTTAGTATGGTGGAGTTGAATTACTATTCCCAGACTGTCATTGGGCATTTTTTTTTTTTTTTTTTTTAGTCCAGATGTCCCAAAGAGACTTACCACCATCT
The DNA here is from genome assembly GCF_000710305.1 of Buceros rhinoceros silvestris. Lineage (NCBI taxonomy): Eukaryota > Metazoa > Chordata > Aves > Bucerotiformes > Bucerotidae > Buceros > Buceros rhinoceros. The sequence goes on along the minus strand of NW_010391165.1, from coordinate 62,336 downwards.
AGGAATTAATTAGCTTTTTGTACTCACACAAAAAAAAATACCCCAAACCTTTTGAAGAGGAAAAGTCACGTGGAGCAGAGAAGCAGCATGCTGTGAAATTATTTCAGTTCTCCTTGCTAACAATAAAAGATGCTAGAACTCTAGACTTTATGTGGTGATGCGCTCAGATGTTGTTTCAAAATGTCAGATGGACAGTTCTAATGAATGCTGCGTGGGCTGGTAAAGACTTTTAACTAATGGATCTCCCTGCCCCATATATCTTAATCAAAACTGCCTATCTGTCAGACACTCTTATTGGTTTGTCTTGTAATGATGCAGATATACCACCTGCCCTGTATTTGTACGACTTGTGTTGCAGATACAGAGTAATTACAATTTATCGCACTGTGAAAGGTCTGATGGAAACTTCCGCTTTGGTTGTTATAGTTCCCTTGCAACCATGAGTATTTCCCTTTTGAAAGGATACCTCAGGAGCCTGCACACTTGGATTTTGCTTAGACAGGAGATACCTCTGTTGGTGTTTGTTTAATTGATAGTGACAGAGCTTTCTTTTACTGTCTGAACTTCTTAACAATTCAGAGACCTTTGGATCCAAGTATTAAATACATCAACAATGTTTTCAGCATTAAACTTGCTCCAGAAAACAGAACAATGCTTGAACTGGATAACTCGTTAGTTATTTGCAGTTACCCTGGAGGTAACTGTGAGGGAAATATTCCAAAGCATTTCTTTTTTCTAATGCTAGAGTGTTACTTACTTTTCCAGTGTTTAGGTGTGTCTGTATGAGCTATAATGCTTTCCTTCAGTAGCCTTGATATACCTCCAAACTCTGATCGTGCATTTCCAAATTTTTATATTGTCACTACAGATCTCATCATGCTACAGTTGGTTTGCAACCTGGACTAAATTGGGATTGTTTGACCAACATTCTGATGTTTTATCTGTTCTGTTTCTTTTGTTCAAGTAGATGATTGACAGAATATGCGTAAAAGTGCAAGATCATCTCAACTCTTTAAGAAACTGTGGTGTGGATGCTGTACAGGAAGATGTCAAATCTGCAGAACGGCTCATGCGAGATGCTAAGAACTCCAAAACAGTAAGCCTTTCCCAGCATGCTGGTGATACTGAGAGCAGGTCAATGTGTGCTTGCAGCTTTTCAGGTTTTGAGGTGTTAACAATGTGTCACAAAAGATTATTTTCTTCAGCTAGTCAGCTGTAGGTGGGATTTAAAGTGACAAAATAATTGTAATTTACAAAGACTTGGATTTAGCAGAGAGATTTCCCGCTGTTTGTCCAGCTCTGAAGGCAGGTAGTGATGAGCCAGCTTTCTGAAGATACTCTTTCTGTCTTACAGCTCTTACCAAATCTGTATCATCTCGGTGGAGCTTCTTGGGCAGGAGCGAACGGTTCACTCTCCAATCCAATCCAAGAGACGCTTGAATCCATGGCTGGAGAAGTCACAAGGGTTGTGGATGAGCAACTTAAGGTCCGTGAAAATATCTGAATCTGAGATCTCCTGTTGCTAAACTTCCGGTTTTTATTTTCCTTTTTTAATTCTCAATATATTTGTACTTTTGCATATACTTATTTGTACTCATTGTATTTGTATCTTTTCATCATTAGTTTCTTATAACTTTGTGCCTTATTATCTGGCTACTTGCTGGGTTGGAATGAAAAAACTTGCTTTAGTGTTTGCTGTGGGCAGAAGGAACATATACTGTTTGTTATCATCTTATTTTATCTCTGGAAGGGGAAGTCTTACAATTGCTCCTTAGGCCCTTAATAAAGCTATCTCTCCAGCACCGCTAAAATGTCTCATGCCCTGGAGAAAAGTACTCGCTAGTTAAGAGATCCCACTGGAGTGAAAGCTGCTTTTGTGTAGACTCCATTGCAGAATTTTATTCCCAGTGACCACTTTTTGAACATGGTGCAGAATTTCCACTTTTATTGTTTGGTTTGGATAACTTGTATGTATTGAGAGCGTCCCAAGTATTAGTACAGGCAGCTTCACAGGAAATCTTTCACAAGTTGCCTGTCAGACTGAATTCTTGAAATAGACGTCACCGCTCTGTAAATATTCGCACCTGCGTGTTCAGCCAGCTCTTGCTCAAACTTCTACCTTTGATTATGTTAGCTCTTACTGCATAGTAAGGAAGGGAGAGTCGCCCACACAGCATGTGCAGAGGTATCAGTCCAGGAAGAGGTCAAGGTGGGAAAACTTCAGCAGCTGCTGGGATGTCCATGGAAGCTGATGAATTTAAGAATATGGTTCTGAGACAGCTCAGATCAACTGTAGTTAATGACTAAGCTACCTTGCTTCTGTTTTGTTATATTTAAGCTTACCAAAGAATCTGAAAGTGAAGGTTGAACTTCCTGTTGAAACAACATCAAAAATGCTTCAGTCAGTGGGAATATAATGAAGAACAATAAAAACACCACATTACTAATTACTTTTTTGAAATTAAGTGAATGAAGTGGAAAATGGTGGTGGATTTTTAGTATTTTCCTCTCTTTCCCCGTTATATGAAATAAGGCAAAGATCCTTTATCACTTTTTGTAATCTCTGCAGTCATGAAGGTGATTTATCCACAAGATTCTTCCCTGTGGAGGTTCTAGGCTGTTACTGGGATGGGAATAGTCAGGTCAGCCCTTTATGCAGGGCTCGTGCACTTAAGTCCTGTGCATTTTGCTAAGTCTTATAGAAGGGAGAAAAAAAGCCTCTTCAGCATTTGGAATGTTATTTATAGGCCTGGCATAAGATGGAGTTAATGGGTCTTCCACTTATGCTTTTACACATGTACAGCAAAAGGCACTTTAGCACAACTGTTCTGACTTTTACATTTACTTTTCACTTGTGCGGTGTAAAAGTTCAAGTGCCTTACAAGGAACTATAAAGTCATAATGCTCTTTGTATATTGTGACACTAATTTTTAATAGTTCTACACTCAAGGCTGAAAGGTTTTCCTTTAAGCTCTGTGGTGATGTACTTTGCATGGAGCAGCAAATGTTGAACATGGATTAGGATTTTTTTTTCCTAGTTATTTATGTCAATTCAAAACGTACTATGCAGTTTATCATTTGTGAAGATGGATAAGGCAGCTCGCTTAAGTACAGTTCTTTTTGTAATTGTTGGGGGAAAAACATAGGTACTCTAAGCAGAGTTTTGGTTTTTTTATCTTCAATAGCAACTAGAGCCTGATTCTAGAAAGAAGCATTTGGGTAAAGTCAATGAATGCTCTGCAGGCAAATGAGAGATTTTTTTTTTTTTTTTTTAAACCTCTAAGAATGGAAGGCGGGGGAAGGAAGAAGTTAGAATAAGGAAAAGCATTGTCTTGGAGTAAGCAGAGTTGGTCAAAGGAGAAACTATAGCAAAGCCCCTTGAATTTTCCTTCTCCTGCTGGTGTCACTGTGGACACACAGAACCCAGAGATACTTTATTCAGTCAGCAACAGCTGGGGGGAAAATTGTAGACAAGACAAATGGTGCTTTTGCAAGAGAAGCTTGTTTTGTAAGGAAGGAGTGCTTGAACTATTCCTCCTAAATCCTGTCCCAGTGCAAAGGGTTTGTTGGCTTCACCACCTGTTCCATTTTTTTTCTTCAGATATCATCCTTCTTCAGTCCTTTTATTCACTCTATCTTTCTCCTGAATGTTAAGAGACATTAATTGTGGGCAGGACTTCATCATCTTCTTCTTGCGTGCCTGCTGACTGGCACTTGTGGCCTTGTGACTGAAATGTTTGACACCTGTCACAAAAAGGGGGCCAGGAAGATATATAGAGCTGATTATTAAAATTCCTGGTCTGGAAGGGGGGTTTCTCAAACCCTTTACAATTTGTCAAGCCCACTAGCTTCCCAAGAAAGACGAGATCCTGGCACCCAACCTGCCTGCCACACTCCTGTTAGGGAGAAGGGGAGCCTCCCCGGTTTCTTTACAACTTGGCCAGTCTGCCAGGCGCACCGACAGCGTCCCTGAAACCAAAGTCCGTCTTGGTAGCCCACAAAATTGGAGGATATTCACCTGACCTATCCAGGGACCCTCATTGGCAGCACCGCAAGGACAAATCCCTTCGGTATTTAATCAACAATAATAGTTTATTGTATAAATACGTGACAAAATGCAGGTTCGAATGATACCAGTGATTGGGTACTGACTGTGAAATGGATTTAGAACAACACTAAACACACACAGAAAACTAAACACACAAACAAACCTAAACACTAATGATTATCAATAGCTAGCCTGATGTTAGTATCTAAGCGCGCAGAACACAGAGCTCTTACCTAAGAGGTGTCCCTGTGGTGGGGGGAGAAGATGGCTCAGCCCGTCGACTGATCCCAAAGTTTTGATGGTTGTCTTTTGTTCCCCAAAGTCCCCTTTTGTCCGCCACTTTTTATATTGTTTTCTATGCTTTTGGGTGGAGTTGAGTGACTCTGGTCATTTTTTCCTTTTATTCTGATTGGATTAAAAATCTCTCACTTCGCATTTAAAGGTCCAGGTGTTAAAACATAGAGCACGTGCCCAGTGGGGAGTGGTCGTACCTTGGAGGCGGGTAGCCTTTGGGCTGAAGGTGTGTTTTTGTATTATAAAGTTTGCGGGTAGCCTTTGGGATGGAGGTGTGTTTTTGTATTATAAGGACATTTTAATGAGCAAAGTTCACCTTGAGGACACGATTCTGCCATTTTTGCTGGCACGGCAGTAGCGATCCATCGTTCTTGATAGCGGTTATTGTGGTAAACTGTAGCAGCCCATTGTTACCTACGAGAACAGGGGCAGACCATGTTGCCTTCACATGACTCCTGTCCTCATTCTGGGGTACGGTACGTTGCGCTTGGCTGCAGTAGACCTTAGCCATGATAACCGCATTCCATTCTTGGGATCAGGAAACTGCTTCATAGCCGCTTCATGGCTGCTTTTCATGTCAAGGTGTAAGCTAAAATCTGGGGAACAGTGTTTCCCTCACCTCCCCATATTAGTTGTTTTCCCACAACACCCCCACCGCCACCCCAGTCAATATTAGTAGCTGTGAGTTTCCATCACTGAAAGGTTTTGGGGTGGAAGTAAGGGGCAGGGAAAGGTTTCCATATATACAATAATAATGATGTCAAAGCAGTAGTTGAAATCCACCACTGAAGAAATGATGTTCAGTTGTTCACTTAAAGAAGAGATCCAAACTCTATTTAACCTTCAAATTGCACAGTTTTGCTCAAAATACTTCTCCGAGTATTTTGAGCAAAAATTAATGTTTAAATTTTCAGGTAAGGTCTTTGGTCTTTCATCCTAATTCCCACTGACACCTTCACGCAGCATTTCTTCACATGATCCGTTTTGAAAGACCATGCTTAGACTGCAATTGTAATTCAGCATAGCAAGTCCTGATAACTTTTATGACTGTGATTTGATCCATCGGTAACTTTTAGGAGGCTGAGGGTGGTTTTTCAAGGCAGACTGCATGGTTACACCAGTTAATAAATACTATGGGAAAAAATGGATGTATCAGAAATTCTCATCAGTTTACCTGGCTCAGTTGTGTCTACCATTGAAGCTTTTCATCCTCCACGTGGATATGGTCACAGGGGCTACGTGTTACGGCTCCAGAATCAGGTTTGAAGGGGGGAGTGTGGAGGGAGTTCTTAAAGTGCAGAGAGCTTGGGAACTCAGAAACAAGCTCTGTATTATTTCTAATGGAAGTTGTCACTTACACCTATAAATCAAATGTTGTAAAGGTCAGACTTCCCTGTCCGCTGTGGCTGCTTCGTGCTGCTGTGTCACCCTCATGAATCTACTTTAAAATCAGTCAGTTAAGAGCTGCAGGCTGAAAGATGCTGCTTTGAATCGTTTAAATTATTATGCAGTAACAGTGGTTTTGTTTCTTACTCAGTGTCTGCGTATGAAAATTACCAGTAATGGTAGGGCTGTGCAAAGAGAAAATAAGCTCTGATAAGGTGAAGTTCAGCCTGAGGTCGCTCAGGTTGAGACTGAGGAGAAAAAGGAAATCGGTAGAGTTTTCCAGGGGTGCAGTTCATTGTTTTTGTACAATTAGCCTAGGTTAGAACTAGGCTTACCTAGTAAACCATTCCAATGAAACTACCATTTTGGTTTTTTATTCGTAAGTACCTTTTGCTGTTTGGTTATCAACCTTCAGTCTTGGTGCTGGCCCATTCCAGTAAACAGGGCTCTGTCCTGTTCCTCTCCTCTTTCCATCTTCCTTTGGATGTTAAAAAACTGCTCAGAAGCTGCACGTGTGCATGGCAAATGTTGAAAAATCTGATGTCTTCTAGTAGTTGCTGCTTGTCCCACTTTTCAGAGGACTCAAAAGTGGGGGGAAATGGGTCTTGCACATACACTAAAGCATGAACCAAGGGCAGTGTCTTTATTCTCCCTGCCACTTTGGAAGCTCCATAGCCCAAGGAGACCAGGTGGTCACTGGAGTGCAGCAGCGTGACAGCTTCAGTGTGCAGAGAGAACAGCTGCCAGGGAGAACCACCTCCTTACTGATCTTTTCTGAGTAGCACTTTATGCTGGGAATGAACAGGGAGAGTTTGTTTTCAAATCCTGTACTGATGAGCCTTGACCTCTTGCAATCTCTGAAACAGGTTATCTAATGGGAAATTAATTGATAGTTGAGCAGCCTTCTGAAACCTCAGATTTCCTGAGTTGCTGGGACTGGAGATGGAGTAAGGTGGATATAGGAGAGAATTTGAACAATTTCCAGTCTTGTCAGAAAATACTGCTTTGCATTTATAAATAAATCTGTTTTACTGTACACAAGGTACATATCAACACATAGATTAGACAGTATTAATTTAAAATTTAGTTTTCCAGATGACCAGCTCATAGTTTTATACTTCTGTGGTCCTATGTAACCTTTTTGGATATGAAAATTGAAAGTGATTAGAGGAAAGGTGTTTCAGTGATACAGAGTGCTAATAGTGTTTCTGTGTCTCATCCCGATGCGTGTACACTAGAGCTTTACACCAGAGCTTTCCTGAGCTTTTAGTGACACAAGTTCATGCATGGATGATTATGTGAGGGACTGTGAGCCCCTGCCTGTGCCTGTACTGAGGGCTCTTTAGCCTTCTAGTCAGAGATGGTGTTTGGAAAAGAAAGCAGTATGTGGTAAAACAGTATTTAAACCCGAATTACCTTTTCTCACAGGCACAGATAGGAGATAAATCTAGTGCAGTTAAAAGGGGCTTCATGACATAAACTCATAGTATTGAGGTGTATAAATGAAGGATTTTTCTAAGAAAGTCTAAGAGGGAAGAAGACTTTCTACCATGAGCAGGGGAGACGACGTTTTTAGAAAAGGAAAGTTGAAGGGGTTGGGTGTTACATGGTCCTGTTTCTTCTGGCCTGGTTTAGCGTTTTCATCAGTCATTAAAAAAGGATAAAAATTGCTGGCTGCACCTAAGGTTCACTGTAGACTTCCATGTATGTAAATGAGAGCTGTATGTTAAATGTTTGTGTGCCCACTGCAAATCACACTTGTCAGCTACTTCTTAATATCTGGCTGGTATATTCCAGCCCCTGTATTGTATGCCAAGTCTTCACGAGTCTCATTTTCATAAACCGATGGCTCTTGCAAATTGGCAGGGCTTGGAACATTGCTGATTCAGGGCACGGTTTAGAGTGAAGGCAGCTGCAGCAGTGTCTGCCGCTTCTGCAGTGTGCAAAGACAGCAGTGGAGGGTGGCACAAGAGAGGTTAATTTATTGTTCTGGCAGATAAACACACAGCAATGCAAATGCATCGTATTTGAAAAGGCAAACAAGAACAGTTGTGGGTCATTTTCAAAACAAGTATGGTGTTCCTCTTTATTTAGTAAAACGCCTGTCATATTGCAGCTGGATTGCCAAATAGATTGGAAATTAAGAAAAAAATGGAAAAATTAACAGGTCTAAAAGTTGTCATAATGCTATGCACCAGAATGATGGTGTGATCTTCCAGCTAATGGAAATCTCAACACCTAATGTCAGCTTTTGCTTGCTGACCTGCAGACGCTCCTTGAGTCTATGGTGGATGCAGCGGAAAACCTTTGCCCAAATGTAATGAAGAAAGCCCGGATCCGTGAAGACCTGATTGAGGCTAGCACTGAGAAGATTTCCATCCCACGCACTTTCGTGAAAAATGTCCTCTTGGAGCAATCTGGAATTGATATTCTCAATAAAATTAGGTACTTTAGAAGTCTAATCTAACAAAATTGTTAATAGAATTTGCGTTTTGGGTTGCATGTATGTGTGTTTGTGTAGTAGAAGAGTCTTGGAATGCTTTTGTGACTCACGAGAAACTAGGCACTCAAAGAGCAGGAAATTGTCTTGTAGGTCTGGTGAGCTTAGTTGAGGAGATTCAAATACTTGGAATCTCCAGGGATTTTAACTTGATCATTAATGCATGTGCTCCTGTTTTATTTCGTTTATGGTACACAAATAACATTTTCATGACTGAAACATTTTTTTAAGCCTATTTATGTTCTCAGGTAACACTGAATTACTGTAATAGAAGGAAATTGCACTTGAGAAGTAACAGTGCTTTGTCTGTTGCTGCATTTGGTCTTGTCCTGTAGCTGTAGCGAATACTTAAAAACCTTTTGTTTCTGTGGGAGTTGTGCACAGCAGACAGACATACTTAAAAAATGGAAACTTGGATATTCAAACCACAAACCTGGAGCAGAAAGTTACCTTAAACAACTCTTAGCTCGCCCTTTTAAAAAAAGGAAGGGAGGGAACCTTTTACTAACCTTTTACTGCATCTTTTTTACATATTAAATATATACCAGAGAATATATTTATGCAATATAATGTGGTTGACCCGCACTTAAACCTTTGCAGTTGCCATCATTTCACTAAAGAATCCTTTCTGCTTGATGGAAAAGCGTGTCATTTTGCATTGTGATGCTAATATCTTTGCAGAAGAAGAAAACAGTGAGACTTAGAAATTAGTTTTTGCAGAGTGCAGCAAAATAGGCAGGAAAAGGTGTTGAAGACTTCAGCCATACCTTCAGAATGTTTAAAATGATTCAGGAAGTGGATTTTCTTCACTTCAGTCCTGTCAAACAAATCTTGACCTGGAGGTGCAATAATAAGGCCCCTTCCACCTGTAGAAGCTGCAACTGTCGGTGCAGTGAGAGATGCCAGACCCTCGCTCTTCCTGCCTTATATTATTTGAAATTCACATGTAGATAACTGAGGGAAATCCTTCCCTCTCATTCTCTTCCCTCTGCGGCTTGGCCACCATTCTACCTCTCTCTGAATTGCATTGCCTTTCCAAGGAGTTTCTTACCTTTTTCCCCAGGCTTTCTGCAGCCCCCAATGAAAATAGCTTTGTTAATCCAGTGCAAGTCAGCCCTCACTTAAACTTGAAACAAAAGCATGTAACTTGCTGGCAATGTCAGTTGAAGCAGTTAGCCTTGAAACTGTAGATGCAGGAGAGATGGAACTTCAGGCTGCAGCTCAGACGTGTGCTTGTCCCCTGCAAATCAGCTGCGGTGCAGAGCCTGAGTCTTTTGTGCTGTGACCAAAGACATGACACTAAGGGAACCAACCATTCATGCAACTCGAGTCCTTGATGGAAAGTTACCAGTGAAACCTCAGTCCAGCCTACAGTCTGTGTTAGTGTTCTACATACGTCTGTGTAATTAGAATGGCTGACGTGAAGTTCTTGAGACAGAAAGTGGAGCACAAAGAGGAAGAAAAGTTGTGACGGCAAAGACTGGAGAACCATCATTGTGCAGTTGTCCTTCAGCTGGCAGAGGAACACAAAAAGGAGTTGAGGAAATGAGTGGATTGTGGTTGTTCAGTGTAATAGTGCTAAACAGGCAGCACTGTCCTAATCCCATTCATCTGAGATTCCTGTTTCTCTGACTTCAGTGGCAGAGTGTTCCTTTCTGAGTTTCACATGTGGTTTTTATTCAGCTCTCTTACCCAGATGTTTTCATTTCAGCTCTTAGAAAAATGTTAGAAGCAGCTTAAATATGGAACAGAGGCTCTTGTGTTTATTGTGTGATTCATGAGTTTATTTCTGAAACCTGCAGTCATGTATCCTGACACACTCTAATGTTTTACTTCAAATAAAGTGACAGCACTATGGATAATAGTCGCACTGTTGAACGTGTAATAAAGACAAAATTCTCCTCTGTGAATTAAAAATTTCTGTCTCATTTTTAATCCTTCTACAGTGAAGTAAAGCTGACAGTGGCTTCTTTCCTGTCTGACCGAGTTGTAGACGAAATCCTGGATGCACTTTCCCATTGCCATCACAAACTGGTGAGTATTTGCATCATTGCTATATGAATGTGCCGGGTATCTTCACAAGGCCATCTACATTCATAATGTCTTCAGTTTCTCCTTAGCACTGCTCTGTTTTGAAATTGGTCTTATTTTCATTGGCATCACTGACATAATTTGAAATGTGATCGTGGGACTCTTGACTCTTTGCTTTAAGGAAGATATGACCTTGGAAGAGACTGCAGTATATATTTGTCCTGTTACCTTTTGTACTATTGCCAGATCAAAACGAGGTGCAATCAGGAAGCACCATGGAGTCGTTAGTTAAGAACAGTGCCAGTACTCGTCCTGGTGAGATGGTAAGGGTTGGTTGCTCGTGAAATGAGAGGTACCATTCAGTTCTTTAGAGGAGAGACCGCTGAACCTTGCTCCCTGAATAAGTACATCTTGAGGCTACCTCAGACATGTAGGTATCAAGTTTGAAGAGAAAGGAGTAGAAATGTAGGTAAAGGAAATGCTGCTTGTCATTGGAAGTTGCTGAGCTATCAGGAGGCACAGTTACTTATTATTAAAGTATTTGCATCATCAGGAGTAGAAGAAATAAACAATTCTGTATCCACAGGAAAAACGTTTTTTATTTCTAATGCAGTGGGCCTCTCAAAAGGAGAATCCAGCATACTTTTTTTTTTTATAGAAGCCAGTTGGGTTGTCATTCTCCTCATTGAAACTGCACTTCATTTCTAAGTGAAATTTCTCTGGCTTCAGCTTGCAGACATGAATTTTTTCAGGTGCTTTTCCCCACAAGATAAGGGAACCGTAAATATTTCTCTTTATATCCTCTCTACGAAAGTCCTCATACACGGAAAACAAACCACTCTTCCCCCTGCCCCCCCGCCTTTCTTTTTTTATTTTTAAAATAAATTAAAAGATTGAGTGATTTGAAGGTGTGTCTTCATGATACAGAGCAGCACTGTGTAGAAATACAGGAGCTATGCAGCAGCATCAGCCTGCGGTGTGAGTGGCCGCGTTAATTAGCTCCAGTTGGTCCTGGAGCAGGCTCAGCTGGCACGAGCAGTGGGCTGTCTCCCTCCAGTGCTGTTGCACAACTTGGACATACCCTGACTCTTGCACAGTAAGTCATTTTCTCCAACCTTTGAGTCACTTCGGTAACAATCCTCTGCACGTTCTCCAGCTGTTCTAAAAGCCCTTTCTAAAATTATGGTCCCCGGAAACAGACAGACTATTCCAGTGTTTTAACCAACAGGGTAGGTAGGAGTGAAATTGTTTTTCTCCTGATATTTACTCCTTGTATTTCCATAGCCAAGGAGATAAGAATTTCTTCCTTTTGTCAGAGTTTCAGTGGTAGCTCATTTTCAGGACTGGATTTGCTATATCTCCTTCCCAGTAATGGCTTCTGGATGCTTGACACTTGCTGATTTTCAGGATTCTGTCCCTAGCTAATTGCCAGTGCTCTTAATTCCTAAGGAATGGTTCTCTTTACATGTGATTTGAGTTGATTTACTTTGTGATCCATTTTGGCCTGCAGTAGTAACGTGGGCCTTTCAGTATTTAGCTCTCCCATGTCTCTGCTGGCTGCAGGTTATTTCAGATAGTATAGCGCTGGTGAAAATGTTGAAGAGTACAGATCTCACAAATGCTGGTAGAGGAAATCCTGTTTAATTTGTCGGTGTTAATCTTCAAGTGACAGCTGCAATCTGAGAGCTGGCAGCTAGTTCTTAATACAGCAGAGATTAAATGCACTGATTCAGTTCTGTGCCAGCAGAATTGGAGTGTCACATACTAATTCAGCCACCTGTAAGTGTCTGCATTTGTTGCATCGACGCTGCAGCATTTGAGACAAAATTGAAAAATAAACCTTGTTCAACAAGACCTGAGTTTGCCTAATGCGATGATGATTAGTGTTAATTACTATTCCAGCCATTTTAGTGTGATTAAAGATAAATTCATAATAGCTCTCCAGTTGTTTTTCCTGAGTAGGCACTAGACTAAGTGTGCTGTAATTGTCTCGAGTTATCTGTTTACCCTTTTTGATGGTTAGCAAAACTGCAATCTGCTGGTTGTCCGGAGTCCTGCTGACATTAAGTAGTGGACAACAGCTCTCCCTGGCTGCCTTTTTGAAGGCTTCTGTGACTAACCAGTTGGGGCCAGCTGATCTTCAAATACTTGCTTTTAACAGATGTTATTTAATATTCTCTGTAGTTACCAACAGCACTAGAAAATATTTCATCATTTTCCTAACAACAGGGACCCGCTCAATTCCAAGTACAGTCCAGGGTGTTCTCTGTGTTCTTAGTAAGTTTTTGCTATGCAGGTCTAAAAATGGATTTTATTATTGTTAGAGGTTTTCCTCTCTGATACTTAAAAACAAAAACCTTATCCCATAGATCTATCGATGATTGTTTTTCTTTTTATGATAATCCTTACCTATTTCTTCAGCGGAACAGAACTGAGGTAACTAACATGTCTGTCCTGTTTTTTGAATTGCAGCTAGAATTCATAGTTTGGCCATCTAATAGTTACCAAAAAAAAAAAGAAAAAACCCAAAACAAACAAACAAAAAAAACCCCAACACCCCTTCCCCCCCCCCCAAAAAAAAAAAAAAAAAAAAAAACAACCCAGGACAAACGTTTTT
>NW_010391165.1:48957-49358 GCF_000710305.1 Buceros rhinoceros silvestris | reverse complement strand
AAAAAAAACAAGCAAACACTGCAGGACAAAGCTTCCTTTCCAGCCCTTTATTTTCTTTATTATAAGATGGGAGAAATGCGCAGGAAGCCCTGTAATACTATTAGAAGTTAAAAGTAGGATGGCTTTTTATCTGACATTTTTCCTTTTCTTTTTTACTGTTGGACTTTCTCCCCTCCTTCTTAGAATGTATAATGGAAGGGGTTTTCCATCCAAAAAAAAGAGAAAAAACCAATACAAACCAAAGCTAACCCTGTGTGAAGATTAACACACACAGCTGAGCTTTGCTTTTGTAATTAGCCTTCTAGGATGTGGTCACTTAAATTCTGTGAGCTTTCTGGTTGGCTTGGGTTTGCCTTTTTTCACAATTTGATTGATGGGTACCTGTCTCTCTCCTTGCCCCC
>NW_010391165.1:17577-48759 GCF_000710305.1 Buceros rhinoceros silvestris | reverse complement strand
GAATCGGTGGAAATCGAGTTAGCTGAAGAAAAACCAACTAAACGCTCTATTATCACAGTTGAGGAGTTGACAGAGATAGAACGTTTGGAGGATCTGGACACTTGTATGGTAAGACACATTCCTCAGCCCATTTGGTTAAGTATGCAAATAACTGGAAGAAAAAAATGTTTTTCAAAATGACATTTGGCACTTTCATGGTATCAGGAAAGTTAGGAATTGGCTTCTAGAAGGAATAAATGTTTACTTGTGAACATTTTGTCAGAGTTGCATATTGCTGTTCAGCAAAGGAAAAGCTTTTGCCTTTTCTTCGCTTCTCCTTTCCTGGTGCCTGTTCAATGGCCTTTTCCTTGCATACGTTGCTACAATCAAGCTACTGGCCACTCTAACGTGAGTGCAGTTGCAGTAATAAATTGAACTGTGCTATCCTTTGACAACATACTGCTTTCTGCCTTTGTCTTCATTCTACTTGACTGGGCTGCAAGTGATCCTAGACGGCAAGCTTTTCAAAAGTAATTGAGTTAGGAGTGTGAGATTCCGTAAAAAAGCTGAGCATAAATCATTGAAGTGCCTTATAAAATCCCACGTGTGACTTTTGTTATAAAGATGGCTCCATGCCATATCATGATGCTTTGAGAGATGTAAATCCACAGAATTACAAATCAATGGGTCACTAACTGTTTTCAACCTCAAATCCCCATCCACCCAGCTTGATCTGTTGAGGAACCGTACTGTGAAAAGGAACTTGAGGGAGTGCTTCTATGTTACTGCTTAGTCAGACTAATAGGTGGTCATTGCTGCTAGGGATGGGCTTTCTCCTCTGTCCTTTTACCTGGCTCCTTGGCCGTGTGCTTTCACAGGAATCCAAACCAGCAGAAAAATTGATGGCATCTTTTTGTAGAAGTTTTGTTGATTCAGCTCCCTGAATAGACTTACTGCAGAGTAAGACAAGTACAGTTCAAGGAGCAGCAGGGTTGCTCCTTCCTGCAGCAGCTCTCTGTTGATCTCACCTAGCTATAAAACAAAAGCACAACCTTCATTGGAAATACCAGCTTAAAATAGTTCTCTCTCCCTTCAAAATCTCCTTCTTCACCAAGATTTGATTTGATGCAATATTTATCTGAATGTCACAAATCCCTGAGGCATGTGGTGTTGATGGCATCATGTGGCTCATCACTGGTACTATCAAGTTCCAGAAGCTTTCTGTAGCCAGCATTCAGTAATCATTTTGCCCTAAATCCTGTGAGAGACAGACATCCCACTAAAATATGTGGCAGCTAAACCCTGTAGCTGTAAGTTGGTTTTTGCATGCTGGCTTCATACATAGAAAAAAGCTAAGCACTCATTTTGACACCCCACCCTCCCCCTTTAGATTGATTCTTCCAGCCTGTTAAGAATAATAATACTGGAAATTTAAAGAATAGCTCCTGTCTTTATCTCATATCACTGTGGTTATATGAAGGTATCACATCACTATAGTGTTATCTTCCACTTTGGTCATATTAAAATAATGGAAATGTGGTGATGCTTACACTTTTAAAAGATGCATTAGGTGCAAACTGTACTTATCTTTAGAAGAATTTATATCTCTCTTCATTCTCTTCATTCACCCTCATCTTGCACAGAGATCCAAATATCTTTGTGACCCAGATTCTCATCAATATCTAATTTCTGAAGAGAATGAAGCATCAAATACACACGAGGCAGTAATCTTAGTGCTAAAGAATCCATTTATTAAAACCTGTAATACATTTTTAAGAGACGCTTTTTGCATCCAGAGTGCAAGTGATATTGGTTGCTGTTGTAAAAACACATGGATAAATAGATAGCCCCAAGAGGCTGAATGATGCAGGGATTTGTACTGAGCCAATGTTCTTCCTGAGTGTTTTGCAACTAAAAGTATCTTAAGAATTGATTTCTTGCATCTTCTGGGTAGTTAGTAACTTCAAAGATAGCACTTTCCAAGCGATGTATTTTAGCTATGGGAACATCTTATGGATTTCAGATACTGATTTGGAAAAAATAACTTTCTTTGTGGCAGCTTTTAGGTGTCATACAGATATTTTCATGGAAATGAGGAACCTTCTGAAAGAGACATCAGTGAATGCTTTGTGAGCTGGTCAGCACAGGAAACAGATATGTTACTGAAGGATGTTACTAGAAAGAGAAGCATATGGTTTTATGAACTGCAATTATGAACCTAATTTCCTTTGACTATTTTTAATCTTAAATAAGAAATAGCTATTTAGATCCCACTTCCAAAATGGCATTTGTCCAGAACACTGCCTTGTTTGGCCGTTGGAAATCCCCAAGCATTACAAAGCACAATGATAGAACAGACCTGAGCCTTGTGAGTAGATGATGCATCTGGTTCTGTATTCTGCAAACCTCAGACATGAAAACTTGAATTGCAGCTTGGTGCTGTGCATGTTTGGGAGCTTAATCTCCTGTTGCCAAAATAATATTGAACGTGGGATGAGGCTGATCGTGTTGCTAGGATGCCCGGAGAAACTTACCTATTCTAAGCCTTGTCTATCAGTTTGCTCCAGCTAGTTGTCAAGAAATCTGGGAAAGAAGAGGTTTTAGTCTTAAAGTAGAGGCGTTGAGCTTGGAGAACAATTTTGGGGGAGCTGGCTTTTTTTCTTTTGCAAAACTATTCATTTTGCAAACTCATTGCCTTCAGCAAGCCTGTTCTCTTTGTTCTTGTTTTCTACAGCAAGCCTATTAAGCATCACTATTCTGGCTGAGGCAACGTATGCAACAGCCTGTTGTTATTCACCAGCCTGTCTTGAAGCTGTATTTGAACAGTGTGGGGAGAAACTGGTTGCAGGTTCGGTTTTGACTCTCTGGTTGCAGGTAGATTATACAGCACCAAAGCTAGATGAATGGCTCTGAGTGACGTAGATGTATTTGTAACATGAGCTATTTATTCTTGTGTAAGGAACGAAAGTGGAAGACAGGAAGGTTTGTTTGGACTGGCAGCGCAGGAATCTGAAACCCCCAGGGCTGGTGGTAGAGCGACCACACAGGCACTGGTGTGTTTCACAGCCTGCCCACCTATTCTCAAGCAGGGTGCGGAGCGGCTGTGGCTGGGAGGATTTCCCTGCCGGAGTAGAGAGTTGCTATCTGTCCACTTTGAAGACTGATACGTATAAACGGCACAGACACGACTGAATTAAATATCACAAATGAGCCCACGTGTAATCTGAAGCCCCCAGGGCTGGTGGTAGAGCGACCACACAGGCACTGGTTTGTTTCACAGCCTTCCCACCTATTCTCAAGCAGGGTGCGGAGCGGCTGTGGCTGGGAGGATTTCCCTGCCGGAGTAGAGAGTTGCTATCTGTCCACTTTGAAGACTGATACGTATAAACAGCACAGACATGACTGAATTAAATATCACAAATGAGCCCACGAAATGCACCACTGAAAAACAGACTTTTTAATGTTATTCCTAGTAATTTTTGTTGTGGGAATTAGGACTTACTAAATACCAAACTGTGCTGGTAAAGCTTATTAGCTTCAGCTTAAGATACGAATCTCATCCAGCCTTTATCAGTGGCCTGAGAGCCCACAATATGGAAGATTCGTCAGTCATACTGGAATTTGCTAGTCTGCTAAATGAGTTCTGAAGAACGCTGGGAGTGATTGACTAGTCCAGTGTAGGAAGTGATAGCTGGAACATTATGGACCTGAGAGTTTCTGATCTCCCTGAGCTGCAGTACAGTAAATTGACGCTTCCCTAATCTGCAGCTGTCTTAGTTGTCTATGTTTAATTAGAGCTGCTTTGATGGTAATAAGTAATTAGGTAAAAGTTGTGTACAAGTAAGATGGGAAGAAAAACCTTTATGCAGAAAGTTGCTTACCGTTCTCAGATTAAAGGAAAAGCCATGGCCTGCTTTGCAGAGCTTGGACTCAGTCATGAATTAACTTCATAAAATTCTATGGTTTTTCTGAGCATATGTGGTGAGAGCGACACATTTTAAACTAACACATGCTTTTTAAAACTAACTTTAAATAAAGCACCCTTTTTTCTGAGTCTGAATATCATGTATCTTGGTACGTGTAATTGTGTAGGTTGTTACTAAATGATTGCATAGAGCTTCTAGTTGTACTTTGTTCTTTCATAGCCATTAGTTCTTTGCAGAATTAAGAGATACTGGATAGTGCGTAGTTCCCCATCAAAAGACAATGAAGCATCTTTGTTAGATTATGGTTTAATAGTTACGTTCTAAAGTAGTTTTTTTCCTGTAGCTATTTGAATGTTAGTTTGGCTTCCAGAATACTGAAAGGAAATCACCAGAGTTGAGCCACTATTTAAAGAAAAGTTTTGAGAGAAATAGCTTTTTGACTGGAAATCTGTGTACTCATCATGTTTAAAATACCCATTTCAGCAATATAATTCTATTACTATAAGTAGTAACAAGCACACAGCCAGGATGAGTATTGGTTTTAGAGCAAAGCAGTGGTTATTTGCATTATGAAGAGGTATGCTATAAATTGCTTGAAGCATGTAAAGGAATTATAGGTTATAATACACAAGTCTGCTTATAAGTTGTCTTTAAAGCATTTCAGTGTAAGATTGAAATGCTTGAATGGCAAATCTTGTGTTTGCAAAAATGGTTGTAGCTAATAGGAAAGGACTGTCTGTGATGAATATTGAATCTTAGCCATGTCCCATCTATTTCTAATTTTTACCACAGAGAGTTCTATGACTTTAATGGAGGGAAGTTTTAAAAAAATAATCCCATGAGTAATATATTAATGTTTTAGACTTTATTGAACAATAGATTTCACCTGTACGGTAGAGAAGAAAATTTTCAGAAGTAGCAGAACACTTTTAAATTGGTGGAGTATGTTTTTTCCTGGGAACTAGCCATTGTCAAAGATGTAGCAGTATCTGGTGACACTGATGGGTTCTGAAAGACGAGGAGTGTATGGACCTCGGTGTTTTCCAGCAAAAGGGAGAAATTGCACCCAGCACAGCAGAATTAAATTAATTTTTTTTAAAAAGAAAACTCACAGAGTACCACCTGAAAGCTTTTCTCTCCCCCCCCCTCACCCAAAACAACAAAACCCCTTTCAGTTGCTTTCACTGGAGGAAGAAGAAAATCATGGTACAGACTCGTGTACATGTGAACTGATTCCATAGGAAGAAAAATAAAGATAGAGATTTTCTGGTATGCCCTGATGTACTACTGCACCTGATTCTCGTTGCTCTCTCTTAACCTGCAGCAGAATTGTCTCAGGCATAGATTGTCAGGTTTTTGGATGAAAGATTGAACACCTACTGCAATAAAACCCCAGTTCCTGTGGGAATCCATATGTTCTCCTGCACTATAAATATAACTCCAGCTCTGTGACTGGCAAAAATCATTGTTCTTGCCGAGAAGAGCATTGCCACTTCCCCTGCGCGCAGCTCGCTCTTTCCTGCCCGCACCCTCACACTTGTACTGGTGTTCAGACAGCCTCACTACAAACTGGGTGTGGAAATTGGTTCAGCTGAAAATTGAGCTTTTTATGGCAGATTTTTTTTCCCAGGTGAGGTTACAGACTGACTATTCCTCTGGTTGAGTTCACAAAACAAATCCTGAACGGCAGGAACAAGCAGGCAGAGATGAGGGCTGAGACAGCAGCCTGGATGAATGCTGGATTAAATTGATTGTGACACTTGAGTCTCTCTCTTGTATGCATTAGCAGAAATGGGCCTTTGATGTGTAGTAAATACAGCACTCTTTGGGAAGCTAGGAATTGGCATTATGGTATGTGAGAGTATTCTTGGCTTCTGAAAAGGCTCCGTCACAGGCATGTGAGCAAATCTGCTTCAGTGGGAGTCCAGTGATATTTCTGACTCACCCCGAATTAGGGCAGTTTATGGAAATGTGGCCAGGAGGGGGACAGCATTGTGCCAGTGTGCTCCCCAGGCCCTTCCCTGCACAGGCAGTGCTGTGGCTGAGAAAGCGAGAAAAAAGGGAGCCAGTGCCATCATTTTGCAGAACCTGTGAATATCTTTTTATTTGCAAGCTGTGTGTCCATATATTAGCCTCACCACTAGTACTATGATTACATTCATTTTAATTGTGAATTGTTCTTACCTGTCTTTTCCTGGGTTCCTTTACATATATATTCTTTTTGCAGCATTCCCACTGCCCTTAGAGGTCCTTATCCGTGTTTATTCAATGTCTGGTACATGTATAGACTACAGACTGCAGTCGCTTCGAGGCTCATGAGGGGTTATATGTTGCCAGCTGAAACACTTTTAAAGAAACGTGGCTTTGAATGTCTTTTTATTGGTGTCTGAGTGGAAGGAGGTGATGGATAATTGATATATAGTATGTTTTTCCTAAACCAACTGAGATTTCTTAGAGTTCAAAGCTATTTCTCACAATCTAGGGCACATTATTGGCAAAATATGAAGTAAATGAAGAATGTGATAAACTGCTTGTAGTAACAGCAGTGTATGCTTGGTTAAGGGGAAAAAAATACTGTTAAATTGGAGACAGTTTTCTACTTAGATTAGAACAAGCATTGTGAGGTACAGCTGCGGAGTGTTCTGTTTGTATGGTGGCACTTAGGTATCATGAGCTTGTCTTCCCATGCTGACTGTTTTGCTTTAGTAGACCAGATTTGTATTGGGGTGGAGGGGGAGCATGTGTAGTTTCGTCCTTTGTGACAGTAGTTGTCTTACTGGTGCTGAGTCTCCATCATTCTGTTTCACGCCATGAAAAAGCTGCATTGAAAGGAAAGTTCAATAACAAAGCCTGCCCTGAAACACTGGTCTTGAGAAGTTTATCTTCCCTGCAGTAGTTTTAAGAGGGAGTTTACTACTAAGAAGTTAGTCTGTGGCAGAGAGAGAGTTAGTTCTTCAACATGTAGCTATGCAGTCTGTAGGTAGTGCGCACCCCAGCTGCTCAGTCCACCATTCACCACTCTGCTAACAAGGGTTTGAATGCTCAGGCTGCAGGCAGTCATCTCAGCAGGCACCAGCTTAGCTGTTGCGGGCTGTAGCCTTTGGGTGAATCCCATCCACCATTGCGTGAGAGGTGACCAGCCCTTCCCGAGTTCTCCTGTCCTACAGCCAGCAGCAGTAGTGCTCGCTTACCTACTTCAGGTGAAGCTAACAGGTTACGAGGACAAAGCCCCTTTGCATCGGCTGGGTCAGGCAGCACTTGTCACTTTGCCAGTGGAGCTGTGGAGTCAGTTGACATTCAGCACAACTAATGACAGAATTAATCTTTCCACAGCCCCCCCTTTATAAGAACCTGCTCATTATTTCCCAGAGCAGATTAACAAGAGCTTCTTTGGAGGAATTCTTGCCAAAATCTAGACTCTGTAACCCTTGGCAGAGGGATGACAGCAAACAGCATGAGGATAACCTCCCATAGTGCCGTTTCTGTAGCACACATCTGTCTGCAGCCATAATGCTTTTCAAATCATTTAATATGTGGCAAGTTGACCTTCTCAAGTGGTTGAGGAGTTTTCTGTATGGGTTTCATGGTCCTTCCTACTGCTTTTTCATTCTTCCTGTGTCTCATGTAAATAACGTGGCATGAGTTACTTATCTGTGTTGTGTGAGGGAGCCTTGTTTGTTCTGAAATCTGCAGAGCCTACTGAAAATAGCACATGCACGAGTCTGTCTCACTAAGAGCACTTCATAGTTCTTGCTTGACCCAGAAGAACAGGAGGCTTGCAATTCTTTGCTCTGCAAAGTTGATACCTCGTATTGGAGAGATAAAGAATAGTTGCTCACACGAAGAGGGAAGAGGAAGTCTGGTTTAGGGCAGGCAGTTATAGAGTACTGTTAGATTTTGCTGTGTTTTGTCCAGGAAGAGGAGGTTAGGATGAGCTGGGTTACTGGAATAGGAACTTTTAAGTAAAAAATAAATAAATTCGACAGTACGTAGTGCCAAAAGGGAGCTTCTGAGTCATCAAGTCTCATCCCTGCTGTCACTGACAACTGCATCACACTATCTTTTTCATAAATTTATCAGGCTTCCTCTCAAAACATTTCTCTGAGACTGGAGGAGAACTAACAGGTAAACACATTCTTTCTTCTGATGTTATTCAGGTCAGCTAAAGCCTCATTGCAAGATCTCTGCAGTAAGATCTTACTTGAAGTGAGTAAAGACCAAATTACTGTGAATGTTTGAGGTCAGTAGTGACAGTATTGGAATACTGATCTGAAGCCAAGAGCACTTAAACTGGTAAAAAAAATCCCAACCTTCAAGTAAGCAGATGTTAAAGAAAAATAAAAGGAATGAGCAGGATATGAAGACAAAGTGATTGAAAAGTCAGGGTAGTTTCATTTAAAGCTAATTAGAACCTCTTTCTATGTTGTACATTTTAGCTGTGGGTCGTTGCCAATACCGTGGTATTTAGATACTCCAGGGAAAATCTGTGTTCTGTTCTCTGAGAACCTGCAAAATCCAGTGCCTTGTTGCCAGCCAGTGCTAAATTCCACTCTTGTGGGTGAGCAGTCCTAACATGCAGGGTAGGCATTGTCCTCTTCTTTCATGGTGTTTCTGTACTTCCTAGGCTCATGTGCTGCCCGGTGACTGTCTGACCAAGCAGCATTATTTAAGTTGTATATCACACCTGGGTGCTGGCGCTCCATAGACCAGCCTTTGAGTTTTGCCATCCTCTCTTGGATAATTATGATTGACTCTTTCTATCTGTTTCTATCTGTTTGTTTCAGAGAGGAAACTCAAATACTCTACCCTTTTGATAGCTGTTCTCTCCAGGTTGTCAGAAGGAGGGAGAAATGCAGAAGTTGTGTTGGTTCTCAGTCCTGGGAAGCTGTAGCAGAGGCAGATACAACAGTTCTCAGTCATAAAATCATAGAAGAGTTTGGATTGGAAAGGACCTTTAAAGACAGTCTAGTCCACCCCGCTGCCATGGGCAGGGACATCTTTTGCTAGATCAGGTTGCTTGAAGCCCCATCCCACCTGACTTTGAACACTTCCATTCAGGAGTACCTTGCCTCAGACTTGCTTTAATGATGTTACTGCCCAGGGCACTCAGTACACATGGTGTCTGTCTTTAAAGAATAGCCTAAATATATCTTAAACAGCTGTCCACCCCTCCACATTCACTGAGTTTTCTTCATACTATATAGAGGTTTAGGTCATGAACAAAGCAATTTTTGCATCACTGCCAGCTGAAAGTAATGAACAACCACAAGCAAGTGGGCTGTGGTGGCTTAAAAGAGGAGAGTTTGTGCCATCTGACCTGCAGCAGCTCTCCATGCTACAATAGTTTTTAACTACGGTAAAGTGGTTGGAAACATACTCTTTGTTCCTCTCAAAGTCCAGCTGCTGTAGAAGGTACTGCTGTCCTCTTCATGAGCAAGCAGAAAACAGAACTGATGGTACAGAGCACTGAATTTCTCTTGCAGGTGGTCCTTGCAGGCAGAGTTCCTTGCAGATTCTCATTCAGAACATGAAATAAAAGGTTCACTTTAATAGTTTTAGGAACTGCTCAGTTTAATGCATCTGGTTTTTTGCTCTTCGTAATAGAAGCTTTGGGTATTTATATATAGGAATATTTATTAGCAGGAATTTTGCATTATTTGAAAGATGCAAATGCAGAATTAATAATTAAAATTGTATCTTGAAGTTTCTAGTGAAATATCAGAGAGTACACGAGCCACATCTCAGCAAGTAGAAAAGCCAAGGTTTCTTGGCTAGTAAAATGAAATGAGCTCAAGGGCAAATATATTGAGCTTATCTTACTGCTGTGTTGCTCCTTTCAGAAAACATTGCTGTACAAAGTAATTCTAAAGGTCAGGCTGTTTTAGATGAGACTAATTGAATTACTTCTGAACCATAGCTCATTCTCTAGCAATTCAGCTCCTGAGGAAGGGAAGGAGATAAACATATTCCTTAAATTCACATATGGACTATTTGTATGCCGTATTTATATATAGTATTTGTATTTATATATAGTATTTCCATATAGAGGACAGAACTCTGAAATAGAAGGTCAGGACTAGATCCTCTGCTGGTGTGAAAATGCATAGCCACTACAGCAAACAGCAGCCTGTCGCAGCTTGGCCTCGGTTTTTACACAGCATTTGCTCTCCTGTCTCATGTAAAGTACTCCATTAGCTGTGAGGGATCTCAGCATTGCCGTTAACTTTCCAAGGAGAGTGGCACTCGAGGGGGAGATTCTAAAGATGGTGATGCAGGTTACCATTGCTGCTAGTGGGTTTTACCCTGGAAATCGTGTTATAAAATCTTCAGGAGCTGGAGTAAGCAATACCAGCTTTCTGGTTTCCAAGTGTTTCTATACAGACGGTGAGATACCTCTGTGTCCAAAGATACATATGTAAAAAACCAAAGTTGGTCAATTTACTGCTCTGCTCTATAAAGAATACCTCAAGACCTTTTTTTTTTTTTCTTTTTTTTAAATGAGACAATGGGCGTGTGGCATCTCTGTCAAAGGCAGTTAGGAGACTAGAAGAGGCGTGGGAAATGTTGATTGACTGAAGTGGTGTCATGGCAGCTTTACGGGTCAGGATTCCTTACAGCAAAAGAAGGCAGCAGGACTTGTGATGAAATGCCTTGTCTCCTTATGCCTCTCTCTCTAAAAACGCACAGCCTACAAAATACGTGTAGCTGAAACAATTTAGCACTGGTTTAAAATATTCTGAAAGACTCCTAGAGAATACTTTTTCTGACAGCTCGCTCCCGGTTGGCACATTGTTATGATGCCCCGATCCAATTTTTGGTTTCATTTGGGTTGAATTTGGTTGGGTTTTTGGCCATGGGTTGGTGTTTTGTCTTTAGCCTTGGTTCCGTGTATGCTGGGAGACAGACCGCTTTGTTTTGCGGTCTGAGAGCAAACTGAGAGCAAACAAGGAGAAGGGTTGGGTGGCCTCATGGTCTGTAGTACTTTAGGGGTCTGAAGAGTGGCATTAGGTTCCCTGCAGAGCAGCCAGATTCATTGGTGACTTCAGGCAAGTCTTTGCTTTGCTTAATGGTGTTTCCTTGTCTAACCCGTTGCCTGCTGTGTGCCTCTCTCTCTCCTCCTTCCTCCCCACCCACAAGCTGTTTAGCACCTTTTAACTTTAAAGCAGCTCAGTAGTCACACTCACTGAGATGAGATCACTGCAGTGTGGAAGGCAGGCATTTCCACGAGGATGTGCTGGACCAGGGCCGTAGGCTGCAAACTCCCCCAAATCCCGGGATTACTTCCTGTTGTGCAGTATCACTTTGCACTTTGGTCCTAATCACGTTTCCATCTGTTTGTATGATACAAATAACTTTCCTGCCTATGCATTAGATTCTCAGAACACTCTGGAGTGCCACCACAAATGCTGTCTGAAAGAGAAAACATGGTGCAGTCGATTTTTGAAGCGTGCTGGAGATTTACTTTTAAGATGGTTCAGGTTTTGAGGTGTTTCTCAATGGATTCTGCAGTCTCTCCAGCAATCTCAGAGCAGCCCTAGTGACTGGTAGTAGAGGAGGTGGGCAAACGACGGAGTTTGGCAGGGAAATGGAGTAAGAGTGTATGTGTGTGTGGACAGCATACAAAAATGAGAGTAATGAGGAGGTTTGCCTGAATCACTGTTAGCCGAGAACTCCTGCATAAAGCCAAAGTTTCTGAAGGTAAGAGAAAATAAAAATTAGAAAAAACCACCCCAGGCACCAAACAAAGAGAACCCCTAAGGACAGTAGGAAAATAAAGGAGCGGACCATGTGCAGAAGTACTGTTCTTGCTATTCAGAGGTGGCCCATTGTGTCTCTAAAACTTTTAGCTACAGTTAAGCTTAGAAGTGTGAACTGTGACAAGTGGATCATTATTGTCGAAAATGTCAAAGCATTGGAAAACGGACCTTAATATCCCTTCAACAGTTAAATAATGAACTTCCTGTTATGTGCAGACTATTTTAACTGCTGATAACTAAACACCAGTGCAATATCCATTTAAAAATACAGCACTTTCTTGCCAGGAAGTTTAATCCAGACCGTGACTGTTGATTTCTGCCACAAACACTCTGCTAATACCTGCAGCGTTGTTATAGTAGCAGTTCCCATTCAACCTGAAGACAAACCACACTTGTAATAATCATTTTTTCTTACTCTGAATTAAGGAGGAGCGTGATTGGTCATGTGCCACACAAGAGATGCTTCATTTCTCGTGATGACTGTGCTGCTTCTCTTTTTTTTCTTTGAATTTTTTTGAAGGGGAGAGGAAAGGTCGTGCCTTATTAGTGGAGTAGCATTCGTCTAACGTGCCAAAAGTGCTTGAAAGCCTGTGTCTGTAAGCCTTCTTGTGGAAGCGTGATTGGTCATGTGCCACACAAGAGATGGGGTATGGCATTGCTTCATTTCGCGTGATGACTGTGCTGCTTCTCTTTTTTTTCTTTGAATTTTTTTGAAGGGGAGAGGAAAGGTCGTGCCTTATTAGTGGAGTAGCATTCGTCTAACGTGCCAAAAGTGCTTGAAAGCCTGTGTCTGTAAGCCTTCTTGTGGAAGGAGAAGTACTGTTGCTTTGAATTAGGTTTATTTAAACCTTGGGAGAACAGACTTGCATCCCTTTTCATTCTTTCAAGAGAAGCTTTGTTTTGTTTTCCTTGCTCTCCTGCTTTCCACACAAACTGCCAATTTGTAATTCAGACTCTTCCTGCAGTCTAGAAAATAACAGAATTACAGGTTTTTCTCACTACTGGTGCCAGCAAAATGAAAAAAACACAGTACATTGAGACAGCACGTGGCAGGTTGGCACCACTGGCGAGTGCCATATATTGGAAACAAATGTCTGAAAACATGGGTTTGTCCCGATATAGATAAAACAAGAGAGATCTCGCCCTTCTCTGGTTACCCTCTGGAAACACGAAGTGTATAGCACCTCCAAAGGCAAGGGATTTTTACCTTGTTCTTGCATGTCTCCTTTCCTGCTAAGACTTCTAAGTGTTTTGGCTTTAGTTTTCTTTATTTTGGTGACTTCTGGTTTTGCCTCCTTTCCTGAGAACTGCTATTGCTTTGTCTTCCCCATTCATATTCTTTTTTTCTTTCTTTTTTGCTGCATGGAGACTCTCTGCTGTACAAGTGTAAGTATTTTTTTAGCTCTGCTGTTTCTGGCCTACTCGTTTACTTTTTTGTGCTCCATTTGCCTCAGTGCTGCCTTGTGAGTCTCCCGGGAGACTGTAGTGCCATCCATCTGCACCTACAAATGAAATCGGCAGCAGTTCAGGGATAAGATCGGATTTTACAAAAAGGTACAGCTAGTGTAGCATCTGAATTTAAAGCAGAGTGCTGATGGCAGAGGTACAAGCAGAAATGTTACTGCTAAGAAAGAAATTCTGTCGATTCGGTTTTATATTCAACCATCCTCCAGCGTAGTGGAAGAATAGCTTAAAAATGGACGTAAACTATGGCTTTCTTGCCGCTAAGATGGAAGAGATGTCAGGGGTTATCTCAATTTGATCTGGTTTATTTTCTTTGTCTAGTTAAACCACCTTGAGCTTCTGACTGCTCTTCTCACCTTTCTGTGCTGTTGCCCTTAATGCATTCCCCAAGCCCAAAACCCGTATCTTGGTTTGCAGGAAGGAGGTTTGAGGAGGGAGGGGGAAGTTGTTCATTAGCTCGTTTGAAATCTTTTGAAAGGGAAGTGACAGGAGAGTCACAGAGCATCCCTGTATCTAATAGGATTGAATATAAATTTCTTCGGAGGAAGAGAAAAATATGGAAACGAGCATATCCCTCAGCACTGGGAGTAATTCCAGTTATCTGTCTAACCAAGGAACGTAGAGTATCTGAGGCCCTGTTGCTATAAAAGCACATTGTTTTCTAGTACTCAAAACAAAGTTATTTTAGTTGTTGTTTTTAATTCCCAAGATACTAGTGTTCTTCTGCAGTTGGTAATATAATTAAAGAAAACTCAAGAGAGCTCGGATGGTTTGGTGAGGAGGGGAGTTAGAAGGGAGGAATTTGGAAAAGTGATGATGAGAAGAGATCCTGGGAGTTTTTAGTTAGCTTGGACCCATGAGAGTGTCTAACTCTAAATAAGTCCTTGTTTGGGAGCCTGGTGATTTGCTGGCTCCCATCTACTGCTAGAGGTACCTTCTTGGAGCCGTCTCCGGAGATCTGAGAGGCATCGGTGCATGCAGACTTCCAAGAGGGCCTCCCAAAAGTTAATCTTTTTGTCTCTTCTGCTAGATAGCCTACATTGTGCTCACAGAAAAGTAGGCAAAAGAAGGAAGAAGTTCAGGAGGTGGAATGCTAGAATGGAAAGTCCCTGGAAGATGTGGAAGAAGTGAAGGAGGGAGGTTGATACTAACAGCTATTCCCTTATACAGGCCACAAGCAGAACATAAGGCAGGAAAGCGGCATTGTGCTTGTGTGGCTGGAGGAGGTGGGAAGGCAGAAGGTGTGCATCTGCCAAACCTGAACTTCTTCCATGGGAAATGGGGCTCAGGCTGGGGAGAGACAGAGGTCTTTCCTGAGGAGTTCAGATATGTCCTCTAGTAATGACATGTGCTCTACTGCTGTAGCTTAATATCTCAGCCACTGCACAGTGGCTGAGATATTAAGCTGAGATTAAGTCTAATATTTTGTAAAAAAGAGCACACTGGCCTAGTTAAATTAATGCTCTGACCCATTTTGCTCTGAGCGTGATCTAGAAAGTTCACTTGGCAAGAAGCCTTTCATCTGTGCACTTCCTAAACAGGCTAGAAAACAGAAGGTTTTCGCTTAAAAGTGTATGCCTAGCTGTTACTCATGCTGTTAAAGCAAATGGGAGGCATCTCTATCCCTCTGCCTTTATCCCCAGCAACCAAGCTGCTGATGGACCATGCCCAGCTGACAGTAAGTTATAGCAGTGATCCAGAGATGGGCTTATGGTCATCAGCACGAGCTCTGCAAGGTCATCTGGGGATATTTTCTTGTCTGAGAAAGAAGATGAAATCGTTCTGTTCCTGATGGTCAGGGATGTGTTGGAGCATTTAAGTCCCTGCACAGGATCCTCAAAACTTGCCCCGTGCTGTTTTGCATTGGTGCCGTCGGCTGGTGTAGCTCGCGGCTTGTCTGTGTTCACCCAGGAGCACTCTGCACTGGCCATGGCTGTGAAATTACTGAGCAGTCAGAGGTCTCCCATCAGCCTTGTTTTTCTGTCCTTTCTTTAGCATGTGAGTTGCATTATCCTACTAGATGGAATTTCCAGGTGCACCGCCAAAAAAAGTGGCAAGCAGACCAACATGCATGCAAATACACCTAAACGAGAGAAATGGGCTAGGGCTGGAAATAAATACAGGGGGTTGCTGTTAGTGACTCCTAATTGCTGTCCCCCAAATGCTGAGCCGCTTCAACTCTTCCTCTCATGAGGTGCAGATGCCTTTGGTTGTTTCAGGTTTGGGCGGTGGATCAGCAGCTGTCGAGGTGTGCAGGTCAGAGGCTGCCCAGCTGTCTACCTGTTGCACAATCCACTGCAATTTTGACTGAAAAAGTTCAGCACTTCTCCAGCCACTTGCCATCAAATCCATTGCATTTAATTTACTGTTACCACTGACAGTACCGTCTTAACTTTAGGTGCAGTGACACTTTGCCTGCCCAGTAGTTTCAGGGTAAGTCTCTCAGGTGGCAAGCTATTTCCTAGCTGGTCTTGAAACTATAATGTCGTTTACCGATGCTTGTCAAATGTGGAAGTGGAAACCTGCAACAGCTGAAGGTATCTTTTTCCAAGTGATGTGCAAGGCAACATAAACAGGACTCTGTTGCCCACACAGTGCTGTCTCTGCCCACTCTATAGACTGCAAATCGCTTTCTGATCTTGAAGATGAGTAATAACTTCCCTGTTACAAAAACCTGTCATAACCCTGAGCATGTGAATAGTGGCGTAATAATCTTCCTGACTTACTTTGGTTGGGAATGTGAATGCATGTAAGTCTGTGCGCTGATCTTTTCATACATAAAAACTAGGAAATATTTACTTTAAACAGTCCACGATTTGTCTGAAATGTCAATGCCAACTATGTCTTTTCTGGCTCATATATAAACTGGTACTACTAATCTTGATTAACAATTCTCTTCATGAGTTGTGAGCCGTAACAGCTTCCTGACACCCCAGATTTGAAGCCACTTGGCTTCAAGTCCAGCAAGTAAATGGAAGTGTATGGATGTCACTAAAGCCGGCATGTATGACTCTGCCACAAAAGGAGCCCATCTTTACAGAAGCTGAGTCATTTTAAATTAACTTCTTAGAAAACCTGCAGGTCAGCTTTTTATTTAAAAGTCTTAGAACACTGAGCTATGTTAAGAGGTTTGGAATTGGTGACACATGCATTTCCTGTAGCAGAACAGTCTCTTTTTTTTTGCCATGTAAACTTCCGGAAGAGTTTAGGCAAGAAAATAAGGGCAACTTTCTTCCAAAAATAATAAACTTGGGTCTTAAGTCTGGTTATTTGTGCTCTTAAGGCAACATACTTCTTTTTTTCTGGGAATGTGAAGATGAGAAGAATAATAGCATGTAACTTTCAGTAACTTTGTTGAATGTATGCCAAGGAAACTTTTCACCTATTCTCAGTGTATCTGAAGTCTTGGGAAGTTGTGTGCTTGCCGGAGATACTGCTAACACTGACATGGTATTTGTACTTTTTGAAGAAGGGCTGTGTGCTCCGAGCCTGCTTTCCTAGGGAAGTTTGGTGAGCTACGTGGTGGAATCCAGAGGCATAGAT
The DNA here is from genome assembly GCF_000710305.1 of Buceros rhinoceros silvestris. NCBI lineage: Eukaryota > Metazoa > Chordata > Aves > Bucerotiformes > Bucerotidae > Buceros > Buceros rhinoceros. The sequence goes on along the minus strand of NW_010391165.1, from coordinate 32,090 downwards.
ACCTCAATTTTAATCATTCCCAGTAGCATGTCACTAACAAATGAACTGAGGAAGTGTATTTTGTATTAAAAAGAAAAGCCAGAACAAGGGGGAAACAATTCTTCATATTGTCATTAGCTGTGCAGTATTGGACGCAGTAATTAAGTTTTCTGTGCCTCGTGATCTCGGATGCAGAGGTGAGGTTTTATAGCTCCCTTGTTTTACAGTTGGGGTCCAATTAGTTAATGCTTGGACAATTCAAATAATCATCCTGTGTACAGCCTATGGTCTTAATGCAAAGGATAAACTACATCCCTGGTTCTGCTCAAAAGTCAGTTGAACAAAATGTCCATTTAGAAAAAGTTCTGAATGTTTGAGAAGGGGAGGAAAAACCCCATTCCCTCGTGGTGTTAAACCCAGTCAGATCCTGAGATGATACATAGGCTCAAAGAACTCGTTTGTTGGATAGAAAAGAAAAGGTGTTCTGTCCACTAAAGTAACTTTTGTTTTCTTTTATGTTGATAGATGACTCCTAAATCAAAAAGGAAAAGCATCCACAGTAGAATGCTCCGACCAGTGTCTAGAGCTTTTGGTAAGTGACAATTTCTTAAAACCTTTTTGCTTCTTTGCTCATCTGAGATTCTTCTAGGTAATTCTTGACTGGAAAGCACAGGTGACTTTCCCTCCCTGTGGGTTTCAGCTGAGGCCCATGCTGGGTGCTTGGTTCTGTGACTCTGCTAATGTGTTTGGCAGTAAATATTTGCTCACAGTGCTCTGTCTGCTCACATACATGTTGTGGCTGAGTTCTCCAAGTGTGTTTGTAATTATTTACCACAAAACAGAGGAATGGCATTGTCTTTTGTTTTAAATAGCATGTTAAGTCTAATTAGAAAGTTTTGATTTCTCTTAGAAATGGAATTTGATCTAGATAAAGCACTGGAAGAAGTACCTATCCATATAGAAGACCCACCATTTCCTTCCAGCAGGCCAGACAAACGAACTTCTGGATTCATTTCAGAGCTGCCATCAGAAGAAGGGAGGAAACTGGAACACTTTACAAAATTAAGACCCAAAAGGAATAAAAAGCAGCAGCCCAGCCAAGCGGCAGTGAGTCTACATTAAAATATTGCTGGTGGTGTCATCTGTTGATTGCTTTTTGCCATGAGTCAGGTCTTGCAGAGTAATGAGGACAACTGTTAAGTTCTAAAAGCCATACGCAGCTACATAATTGTTCTTCCGGTATTCAAGTCTTTCAGTGTGCAATCCCTATTACAAGCTTTTTGTCTTGTTTGACACAGTCTACAATCAGGGTATGTTGTATTCTTTTTAAATTTGCTTTTGTTTTTTCGTGGAAGCAGTTTCTGGAGATACTTGGAGCTTTCACAGGAAATGCACAAAATATCATGAGACTTTTCAATTATATTGCAGGGGTTTGTTAAGTCCTTAATCCTTTTTTCTGCCTGCACTAAGAAGTAGTAACTTGGCATGAATTCTTATTTCTGTCAGGTCTCAGAGGAGATACTCTGTGACACCCAGCTTCCCACAGCTTCTTAACTAAAGATGGTGTTTGGGCCAGCAAATCTGCAGTCACAGATCGGCTTTTCATGCTGGAGCCTGCCTTAGAAAAGCAAAACAGAAGAACACTGTCTGTCTGCAAGAAGCACTGGTGTGAACTCAAATATATGTGTATGGAGTTCCCACAGTTCCATTTCCTTGGCATACCACATCAATGAAGATTTATTTCTGTGGTGGTATGTCCTCGGGGTATGTAAGGACAGATCTAGAGGAGTTACAGAGCTATCTCATGGCAGCAGAGCACAGCTGATAGGATAAGTAACCCTTATCAAGGGGCAGCCAGTGCTTCCCTGAGTTATGCTGCCTAGTAATGAATGCCTGTGGCCTTTTCTGCTCCCTAAAGATTGTCGACAGAAAGGACCCTTGAAAATTTCCCTAATGCCGGGAAGGATCAGATTGGGCAGTAGAGTGCTTTTTGTACCACTTGGAAATGAAGAAACGTTCAAGCAGAGGGGATATTCAAGCCAACTTTCCATTCCCTTGTACTTTACAGGGAAGGGTAGAGGTAGCAGAAGGATGGAGCGGTCTCCACATTGTAGTGAAAACACATCTGTGTTTTCTTCTTCCAGTTCCAGTTCTGTAGAATGCGCATGGTTTCCCAGTTGCTAAGCTTGCCTCTCTTCCCAACTCACTCAGTGGATCCTGTGCAGTCTGCACAGGGGTGTGGAAGAAGTTGGGGGCACGGGAGGGCAAGAGCTTCGCTACCAGGCATGGAACTAGGACATAAAACATCTTGCTCAACAGAAACAAAAATCTTATTTCTTGTAGAGGCGAGGTGTTATTTCCCATGACAGTGCAGCATTGTGGGAATGCTCATCCATATTGAATTAATTAGGACATTAGGGGGTTATTTAGATGCAGAGATTGAAAGGAACTCTTTTACTTATATTCATTTGTCCCTGTCTTGTTTTATGGACCATGTAATTCCTTACTAGTTCTGACCTCATAACAAGTCTAAACAAATTTTTGAAAGAGATGATGTTTGCTTTGATGCTTCTTAAAATGAAACAGCCGATTTTTGAAGGCCAGAGTCATGAGTGGACTGTAGCATTTTTTGCAGAATTGATTTGCTGCTGGTTTTGCCACAGAAAGCAGTGGCTGGGAAAAGCACTTGAAATATGAAAGGCAAAATCTTGATCTTTTCTACCACTTAAAGCAGGTCTGTTGGGTTATTTGCTGTTCCCATTATTTCCATTTAGTAATTTAAGGGGTTTCAGGTGATCGTAGCTATACTTCTGTGGTTTTGCTGGAAAACAGATTTGTTCCTTGTAAGCTGAAAAATATAAGAAAAAGAGGGAGGAAATGGAGCAAAAGTGAGAAATGTAAACTTTTAACTTGGGGTGGGTGGATGGGGAAAAAAGGAGGTGGGGGTGGGCGGGCAGGGAGCAAAACTTGAGCACCACCCACCCCCAAATAGCTCTGAAGCAATATGATGAAACAGTTGTTTATCACTGAGATTTTTGTGAGCTTTTAACCTCATGAGTTCTTCCATCATGTGTAGAGATTTAACATAGCCAAGAGATGAATCTCTAATATATGAGAGGGATTGTAATTAATTTTATTTATTTCTGCTTCCAAGCCAGGTTTTGTTCCTTAATAACAAAGTGTAAAGATTCCTTTTTAAACTTAGGCTAAAAAAAATTATGTTAACAAAACATCACATTTTTTTTTAGCATTAGGAGCATATAACACTGAATAAACAAGAGCTCAGTCTTTTACATTAATATTGATCACTGAAAGGCATTACAATAAACATCTGTAAGAACGTCCTTTGCCGTGAGGACATTATGAGGTCCTCAGCATTTGTGTACGTCTTTAATACATTTTTAGAAACTTTGTGCTTTTTCAGATGCAAACTGTTTTCTTTTTTGAGGTAGGTCATCTCATTTGCTGTAGATCATTGGATTCTTGCATTACTTGCCCTTTGGGAGATGCACTTACCTTTGATACTACTATCTGGAGGGATAGTAATACTTAATTTTAATATTTAATCAATATTAAATGGTCTCTCATTTTTGTTGAAATGTCTCATCCACTTTTGGCTGTCAGCTGTCAGTGTCAGCTGATGACGGAGCAGGTAAATATTTACACTGAGACAGGGAGCACTGGTGTGACCAGCCCAGATGCCGGTGTATGCATTGCTGCCTAGTGTCAGGTGTTCCAGCTAAACAACTTCTCTATGGAAAACCCCAAAGATGGCAGAGTTGGAAGTCTGAGAAGTCACTGTGCTTCTTGGAATAAACCTGGTTTTTATTGAAAATACGCAGTTTGACTGGCAACAAAACAGTCGTTACCAGGAGGGCTGTTTCCAGATAAGTGTGACATCGTTATCGAAGACAATAGTTAATATTTTATTGATACCTAATGTAGCAAAGTTAATTCTAAGCTTCTAACAAGGTTCAGCCGTGGAAAGTAGAAAATTCCATGGATGTGTCAAAGCATTAGTTCATATGCAATTTGTTGTCCTGGCTTAATGAAGCTGGGTTTGATTTCAATAGAGGCTTTTAAGGGTATTTATTTTTCTTTTTGGAGGCATAGAGTTTGTATTCCAACTGGAAAAAGAAGCTGGGATTACTCTGAGTAATTGTGGCAACTAGGAGATTCCTTGATTTAAATTGTTTCAAATTACAAACCCCTCCATTTGGTGGCAGACTGATTCCTGGTCATTAGTACTACCAAGAATACAACTGGGTTGGGTCTTGTGGAGTCCTCTGTAGTCACCTAAAAGGTTTCCGTGGGGCATTTAAATTGAAGGAAGTCTCTCTACTGGTAATAGAGCTTTTCCACATCAAAGCCACATACAGGAGCTAGATCATGTGAGAAATGCTCCTGGGAAACAGCATGTTTCATCTTCAGGAGGCTGCAGAGTCACCAGCTGGTCTTCACAGGGCCTTTGTGGTTGGCAGGTATTACTAACTCAGCCTGCTTTAGATGCCTCCAGTCACCCACATTCAATACATAGGCATTGAAGCCAAAGAAAGGGAACAGGTTTTCCATTTTCAGACACTCAGCAAAAGTCTGTCTTCAGTTCCTGAAGTGAAACACCTGATTCTGTATGTAGAGTCGCTGCTTTTGCAAGTGCTGAATTGAGTGTCTTATAAAAGGCTCTGTTAGCCTGCTGGAGTTCTCTTTCTAAATCCAAAATCCAGAATACACGGTTTTCTCTGAAAAGGGAAATAACTAGCTCTTGAAAACACTTTCTCTCCAGGTCACCACCTGATCAGGATTTACTGCTTTTTTTTTTTTTTTACTTTTCTAACCAAGCTACTGCTCTCTTCTCACAAGCCCAAGGCATTTGATTCCTGGCCCCGTGCATTGCAATATCCAATTTGTCACTGGTGTTTTGGGTTACTTTGCATTTGGTGCAGTGCATCAACTGGCCTAACTGACTAAAGGGGGAATTCCAGTGGTGACTCCATTGTCTGCACTCAGGTTTGGTCGGCACACATAGTCTTTATGATGCCTTGACTCTTAATTGTTGTTATTGAAACAAATATGTTAAGATTATTATATACCAGAGAGAGTTTATTCTTGTGTCAGGTGCCTGCTGGAGTCCCTCCAGAAGGGGATCAGAATGGCCTCATGGGGAGAGTGGATGAAGGTGTGGATGAATTCTTCACTAAGAAAGTGACAAAAATGGATTCAAAGTAAGTTCACATTTAATTTTTTTAAAAACAAAATAAAATTTAAAAAATATCCATCCTGATAGCTGGGCAAGTAGTACTTCTACATTGTATTTTACTTCTCTTCCCAGTATCCAGGGTTGCTGTTGTCAAAGTCAGAAAGTACCTTAGTACCGTGAATTCAATTACGCTCCCTTAAAACTGACTACTTTGAAGTAAATTGCTTTAATATACTGCATTGGGGGGATTATTGACTAGTGTGTGTTTTTGTAATTCAGTTGACTTCATTTTAGCCTGCCGTGGAGCTCATTACGAGCTGAAGCAGAGCTGTGCATTCGTTGAGGATCTCCTCTGCAGTGCTAGTAGTACGCATGGGTGTCTCTTCTAGTAAGGGCTGCTGTTGGGCACAGTGTTTTGATAGATGACAGCAGATGTATGTTGTTTTAGAAACATGTTAAAGATGTATTTGATCTGTTTGTAGTATCCCAGATTAGGCAATCAATATTCATCTGAGAGATATGTCTCCTTCAGCTTTGTAAAAGGGTTATACAGGTTATGTGGTTGCTTTGTAGCTGGTTGTATATTTACAGAACCACGTATCTAGATGTTCTTGCATTCGTGCATGTTCGTGCACATACACAGACACGGACACACAGAAATACTTAAATAAATGAGAAAGCTAGGGCAATTTCCAGACAACTTGGAATGACCCCTCTGTGCTGTATGTGACATCCAATAGGGAAAATGGGTGGTACTGTTTGAACAGGAGGAAGAAGGGGAGTGGAGTTTAAAATGTCTTTGTCTTTTATTAGGAGACCATCAACTAAAAGTTCAGACAGCAGTGAGCCCAGTGAAGCAGGTGATGAGAAGAAGAAAAGGGACTCAAGGAAGAGTGGCTTCCTTAACTTAATCAAATCAAGAGGCTCCAAATCTGAACGTCCCCAAACTGTGATGGTGGCAGAGGAGCCCTCCTCACCCAAGGTTACTGCCAAAAGTCCAGCTGTGGACACAAGCAAGAAGGAGGTAAAGCTTGCAGAGCAGAATGGTGGTACAGAACGATCTGAGGAATTAAAGACGCCGGACTCACTGGAGGAGGCACAGTCAGACGATGCAGCAAAAGCTGAGAGGGGTGACAGCAAAGGAAGCCCACAAGGAGGCCGGAGGTATGGCGTGCAGGTGATGGGCAGTGGACTTCTCGCAGAAATGAAAGCCAAGCAGGAGAAGAGAGCAGCCTCTGCTCAGAAGGTGAAGGCAATTTGATTTCTCAGTTGTTGGTGGAAAAATGAGCAAGAGCTTGGTGTCTTCAGGGGTGGTGGGTTGGATCTACAAGGGTTCGTTGCTGGGGCTTGACACATCAGTCCTGCTTTCTACTAGGGATTACGGTGTTCCTGCAAGAGGCTTGCTCTCTGCTGTGGTGGTTGAACACAAATACCCTGGCCAAGGATTAGGCTGCACATGTGGAGCAGGAGATGAACCCTTAAGCCTGCACTTTTTCTCTTCTTGTGGAGAAGGTGACACCAGCTCTTGCGTGGGATGTCAGGCCATCACAAGCCCAGAAGAGGACACATGATTGTTTGCATGTATTACAGAGTGCTTTTGGGGCAACTAGTAAGCACAGCTTGGATGTGTCCACTCTAAAGGACGTGAGCTTTGTTCACGTGTAATGGGGGCAAACTTTACAGAAGGTGAAGCTGCGACAGACTTGTTAGTGTGTGCTCCCTGCACACCAGCACCTCAGGTGTTTGGCACTGCCGTGGTAGCTATCCGTACTCTTCTGTTTTGGAAGGTGATCTAGAAAGTTGGAGAGTTGTACTATATTATAATTATATCTTCCCTGCAGGCAAGTAAATATGGCTTCCAGACACTGTTTACAACTTACACTTTTCTTGTGTACTTTTTTATTTTATGTCCTTTTGTACGACAATTATTTTTATGCCTTTGGTTTCTGTATTTCAAATACTAACACTCGAAGAAAAATAAGCATACATTTTAAAAAAATCAATCCATTCCTAATTATCTGTCTGGGTTCCCTTCACTCTCTCTGTTTTCTCCTCTGAAGTGCTGATGTTGGGCAGGAACCCTGCTTCACTTCCCAAATGTGCAGAGTGGAATATCCTCGTGTTGCTCCAGAGCGTTTTGTGCCCACCTATTTTGCCTGATGCCCATTTCCCATGGAACTTCCCCACTACCATCCCCTGTTTCCTCCCAGCTGCAGCTGGCGTGGTCTAAGATTAGCAAAGGATCAGCCTTTTTTCACTCCTGTCTTCCTCTTCAACGTGCAGGGCACCCGGATGCTCTCCGTTCCCCACCACTGTCCCCTGTCATTTGGAAAGCGTTACCTTACGACAAAGCTCATCTGCAAGCTTTGCTGTGCTTTCCTTCCTTTAACACGTTGCAGAACTGCCTTGCTGGGACCAAGGACCCAAAGTTCGTTTTTACCTTTCTTCACAGTCTTACGGTGCTTGCCGTGATGTGTGAACCATTCCTGCAGACTCCGGAGTCTTGCAATAAGCGTGTTCAAATTAACACAGTAGTCTATGGCTCATTAAAGGGATCTTCAGCGTAAAAACGATTCTTCTAACGAAATGACCAGTTCCCACCTCTCTCATTGGTGCTGAGTAATGCCTGTGAATAGTCTCACTGATTTTTAAAACACAAGTTTTCAAGTAAAATGCGATATGATTCTAAGGAAGTGTTACACTCTTCCTGTAACTTACACCAAGCCACTCCAGAGAATGTGAATTTTTACAACTGCATAAATTATGTATGCTTGGTGCTCTTCACGTTCTTAACACTCGTCATCTAAAGTTAGTTAGATCTGGAATGAGGTGACTGAGGGAGAATATTAGCGTTTATAAATTGTTTTTTTTTAAGTGGGGAGAGTAAAAGTCCTCTTCAATATGTCCTCTTCATAGCATTGATTAAAAACTTCAGTTTCATCTATCAGAAAGAAAAGCTGTTGCCTTTTCTCAGTATTTTTTATTCCATCCTTTGCTATTTTTACTGGTTGGAAAGGTTAGCCCCCTTCTTTCAGGTTTAATTTTCAACAAAATAATGTTATTGATCTTATTTTTTGTTAGATTTTGTAGAAATTGGTATGCATGGAATGCAAAATTATGGTTTGGGATGGGGGGTTTTTTGTTAAAGAATGACAGGAAAACTGAATTGAAATAGGAATCCATATGCAGTAGGGCACTGAGTTATCCATTCTTACTGTCACCCAGACCACACAAAATTGAACTGCTGTTCAAAAGAATTTTACACATACTTCATCGCAGATCGCAGTATTGAATAATTTAGTTTTGCACTTTTATTCATGAAGGTGAAAATCATACAGTGTCCTGATGGTTGAGCTACAGAAGACAGCATCCCACTGCTGTTACATGCTTTAGGATGGGTGTGGCATCAAGTTCCCCAAGATCTTCAAATTTAAGAGAATTCCGGTGTGATAGAAAATTGTGTTTTCCTGTAAGGTACAGATGGCTGCTTATGTTCTGAGCTATTTTACATGAAAACAAAGCCAGAAGGAATTTACTATTTCATTCATACCGTACCGCAGTCTTGTTACAGATCCAAGTGATGAGCAGGTGCACAGTAGATGGAAAGATGGTAAATGATTTTTTGTTTTCTTTTGCTTAGAACACAAGGTGTGAATCGGCATTAATGGTAGAGAGGAGTATTTGTGGTTAGTGTCGCCTCTAGGTGTCCGTAAAAAGATCTTTTAGCTCCATCTAGTGTTCACAGGCTGAATATTTAAATACCTTGAGCAAGATCTATGGGCAGACCAAGATCATCTGTAACCTGTTTATTCACTCTCCGTGGCACCCAGCTCTGCAGAATTTCCCAGCCTTGCAGGAATTCCCATTAAAAGTCACTCTGGTGGGTGCCAGCACTGACTGGCACTTGTCTCTGTCATATTTCTCCATAACCAGGGGAGGAGGAAGGAGTTACAGAGAAATTAGTTTTCATATTGTCATACAGCTCTCTTACTGTAGCTAAGTGTTATGCATATATCTTCAATATTTCCACAGGAAAATGGGTATTTTGATGAAAGTTCATGAGTATTCACAATCCATGAAGAAATCGTTGATAAATTCTGTTCTCAAAAGTTGTGGTTTTTATTTTTTTCCGAGGTATGGAAGAAAAATCCAGGGTGGAGAGTGGTATTCCTTTCAAAAACATATAGCCAAGACAGTCTTAGAGAGAAACATGTGACTTCAGGAGGTGGAGACGTGATAATTTAGCCAAAATATCAATGACAGACAAGAAATGGGAATAAAAACTGAGTTTTCACCAAGTATCACGAATGGTGATGTTCCTACTAGCTTCAGAGGGGACTTTGTTTCGTCTGTACGGGCACCATAGCTGACCATTCTGGCCCTGCAAGTCCCAGCATTTCTAGAATGCTTCTGGTCAGCAGCAGTTGTTTGGTTTACACACAGTTTTTAATATACGGATGGTTCCCCGCTTAAAACCTGTAGCGATGTAGCCCTTCAGAGTTATAGCTGTATCAGGGAGGTTTTACAGTACAGGAGGTTTAACGACGATTCTCATAGCGTCCTCTGTATTGCAGCGTGCCATTTGGAGTGCACGCCTGTACTAGGTGGAGAGGTCAGGAGGTAGCTCTACCCTGCCAGGTCTGAGGCGGGAGTGGCAGGCACTCAGCACACCACTGAATGCCTGCCACAATCCTTTCCTGTGCTGTACTGAAAAGAGGCTTTGTTTTAGGAGATGTGAGATTACATGAGCAAAATGGAGGTACAGGTAAATCTGTAAGGCCAACCACGCTGTTTCCTGCACCATCCCCAAAATCTCCTCCTCTCAAAGTGCCCGTGCTGAATTACCAGCCCGGGGTAATGACGTGTGGCTAGTGTTGATGCTTAGAGATCATTCCTTTATGTTCATATTTAAAATACTATTTTCACTCTAAATCCCATCAATTTTTCTACAATCAGTATGTGCTCCTGCTATTTGTAACATTCTTTTCCTTCCTGCATTTCCCATTGTCCGGTTTTTATCTATGTGCTGTACCTACCAGTCTTTCAGAGGTAAGCTCCAAAGGACAGTGACGTACGCTGCACGACCCGTGGAGGGGGTTTCTGACCGCTGTGGGACAGTCAGATCCCAGCACGAGTCGTGCAGAGTTGGTGCTGGAGCAGTAGGAGCAGTGTCCTGAACATGTTAAGTATGTCGGCTGCATCTCTAAGCTCCTCCTGGTAAATGCACAGGTTTCAGAGCTATGATACACAGGCTAGAGCGATGATATGGCACAAGTGTTTGTACCATGACTTCTGAGGGTAGGATACTAGGAAAGCTATTTTTGAGAATAGAAGTCTGAGCTGGATCATCAGCACATAAACAAGAAGCCTCCTTTCTTTAGAGGTGCTGAGCAGCCAGGAGTGCATGTGATGGGCAGCTTTAAACACCTGTCAGTAAATAAGGTCTGGGTTTTTTTAGAGGAATCTTGTACACACGTGAGCACTGCTGCTTCTGTAGTTGCAGGATTATCTAAAATAAGAAGTTATTCTTGTGGGTGGAAGAGCAGAAGGTCCATTCAGCAGTTGTATTCAAAATCTGGATCTTCAGAAGAAGGCTTCTTATTTTAAACCTGAAGAAAGAATTTTGAAATACGGAGCTATCATTGGAGAAAAGGTTGCTTATAGCTAGGACCTTCACTTTCAAGTCCTGAACGTTAGGAGGCCTGTCACTTAGGAGGCCGGGTGTCAGTGCAGCTTTGCTAGACACGTGGCAGTATTAGTTACAAATCAGCATCAGTTTTCTTCCCGTGTAGATCTCTGAGACCTGAAAGACGAACAAGGAGAGAGAATCCACCATTTATTGCTATCACTGCTTTCTCCACCTTATGGTTTCCAAATTAGAGCTTTTTTCCCCTAACAGAACCGCTGAGTTGCATTAATTACAGGTATATTATTGCTATGAAAGCTTTTCTCACTCTTTCAGAAACTTGGGAACGACGCAACTCCCAGAGAGTCTTTTGACACAGCGATGAGCTCAGAACGACTGGATGGAAGTGGTACAGGTATAGTTTGAGTTTCCTGGTATAAACTCATTCTAGAACATGCAAAATGCCTAACCTCAAAGTCTCACTTCCCTCTCCAGATTGTGTGCCTGCAATTGCTTAACCAAAATATGAGCTTACGCTCCATGTAAAGGATTAGAAACAATCTCGCTTTTTGTACTGTGTTGGACACTTCACATGAAGTCAGCTCTAGGGCTGAGCCGACGGCTCGGCTTTTACTCATGTTCCACATTGCACAGGAGGAAGAGTAGTTGGAGCATGTGCCTGGGGCACCTTCAAAAGGATGATGACTAGTAATGGGATCAGCAGAGCTGAAGCTGAACCCAGGAGCCAGCAAAAATGTCTGTGAGTGAAGAAGTGACACTCCTGAATATATCTGATGACCTACATATGGCCCATTCATAAGGTTTATAGTAGTTTGTGCACACACCAGCTGGAGTCCGTGGCTTTCAGCTGCTAGAATGACATCTCACAGGCAGCTGGCTCTTCCCAGGGTTTACCTGGCTTGACCGAAGGCAGGGCCTTCTGCAGAGGAGGTGCCTTCAGTGGAGGTCCCTGGACGCTGCACAAAACAACTCTTCATTTTGTACGCAGTGGAGTCCAGCCTTGCAGTACTTACAGCGCTGATTCCCTCTGCCCCTCCTCCAGCTGCGCCCTTGTCAAGCTGTAGTCCTGGGCCCTGACGTGGCCGTGTGTACAACGCAACCATCTCAGGGCAAGATGAAATTCTGGTCTCTGTGCCTACTTTTGGGACGGGCCAGTGAAGCATTCAAAAGTGTTCGGCTCTGTGTAGGTACCGCATTTGCAGGACCGAAAGGAGTGGAGTGAACTAGGCAATCCAAGTCTGATTTCTCAACGGCAGTGGTAGGCATCGCAGCTGCACAGGTTTGCCAAAACATACAGAAGCAAGGCTGAAAAATCAGGCTGAAATCAAAACCCAAATGCAGCCATCTTGGATGAGCACTTCAGTTTTGAAATTTTAAACCTTTTTAAAGCAAGTTTTAAAAGACAGTGTGTTTGGAGCGTGCTGAGTTCTATAAAGTGGTGCTTTTAAAGCCTGCTTATCTTTTGGGTAGGACCTTGTGTGCTGTGTGTCTCCTGATATCATTAAACTGAAGTCAGAGGAGCAAGAATAGTCTGTGCTTGGGGCATTAGGGTAGCTGGGGATGATTGACCCCAATTTTTCTCAAGTCCTTATCTCTGTATAGGACACATTTCACGTCAGCCTCGCTGCAGTGTTCACGCCCCTTCCTTCTGGCCTCCAGCTGTCAGTTCTTTCTTTACCACTCTTGCTTGAGAGCTCCCTGAGGCTGCTCCTCACTGTTGCAACTAGAGTTTGTCTTTGTTTTGGGTTAATATATTTAAACTTACTGCGTTCTAGTAATATTAACAGGCCTGAGGTTAGGAAGGCAAGGAAGAGAGTCAGTGGAAACTGCTGGATGTTGCTACAGAAAAACTACAGGTAATAAGTGATTCAGAAGGAGAATAAGGGGTTTTTTAATTCTTGCTTTGTGTCTGGATGTTGCCTGCTTTTTTGTATGCACACACACACAAGTGGAGAAGGTGTCCTGTATTTCGCTTGCAGCCTGGAAGTCTACTGCATGCATACAGACACAAATCCTCCCTGTCACACCCCACACAACTCTATATAGTTTGCCAGAGTTTAACTCTAGCTGGGCTGAAAAACAGCTGGAAAAACGTATCGGCAATTGGCTTGCAATAAACTGAATCAGTGCACCCTCCCACTACCAATAAAATGTCTGTGCTCAGCACTTCTGTAACAAGTAGGATTTCTGAATGGGAGTAGCAGGTAGGTAGGACGCATCAGCATCTGTGACCACGTACTTGGCCTTGCCAAACACCAAGTCTACCAGTCTGCATTTCAGTTAGACTGTAATTTTCTTCAAAGAATAAAGGTGTGACAATTGTTGAAGGTCCCCAGCTAACATACAATTTCCAAGATTATCACTATACCTGTTACGTCAACCTTCTGAAAGCTGCAGAGAAGGAAAGTAGGGCAGGCATTTTGCTTGTTTGCATCCCAGAGTCCAGCAGGCTCTCTACCAGCTTGCACAGCTAGACAGGGCTGATGTACTGAAAGTCAGTGTGTCTTTATCTTTCAATACCTTTGTCTTTGTCTGGCATAAATAGTATGTTGATAAACTTGCTAATCTGTGGAAACCATAATCCCTATAGAGTGTTATTAGATAAATCAAAATATTGTACAAAGAATACTTTGATCTCCTCTAGAGCTTGCTAAAAGCAACAAATAAAAAGATGCAGCCTGCTGATCACACATTGGGGTTTTATTTTCTGGGCCGGGATCTCTCTGTTGATCTTGGATTCTCAACCTTTGGTTTGCAGAGGGACAAAACAGCCAAAGGCAGTCTCTTCCACTGATCCGTCACTGCTTTCTCAGCTGGTAGGCTATACCATCTGCTCTCAGAAATACAAAGGAACAATAAGGTCCAGCCAGCCATCACCCCAAATACATTAAAAGGGGGAACGTGCCGTCTCCTCTGAGGCAATTGAATTATGAAGCTTAGCACGTGTAAGAACTAGCGGGTATAGATGCTTTTCTTGCAGTGATTTTGAACAAAATGTAGGGCTCCTCTTACATGCTCACGCAACAGTGCAGCAGTGATTTGTGAGCTCATGATGGTATTCTCCACACAGCATATCTGTCCATGGAGCCTTCTGTGTTGCAGGATACTTTACTTTATGTGTCTGTTTATTTTAGTGCCTAAACTCCAGCAGACCCTTCCAGAGAGTCGATTTGCCTCAAATAAAGGTGACTCCCTCTCAGCGCCATCAGAAAAAAATTCAAAAGCTGAACCAAAGGCAGAAGCTGGTGCAAAGGCAAGAAGTTCTTCCAATACACCAACCAGCCCAAAACCTCCACTGCAGTCAACAAAGCCCAGCCTGGCAGGACGACCCACAGTGCCACAGAAGCCACGCTCTGCCTCTCGTACTGGTGAGGAGTTCTGGGCATTCATTACCCCGGCTGGGTACTTCTGAGGAGTGTTTGTGTGGGCTATGGAGGAGACAACTATGGCCGCATCCTGAATGGAAGTTAAATGTAGAGGGGACAGGTTCTTCAGTCAGTTGCTCTCCACTTGCATCCCTCTCTTCCACCTCCCTCTGTCCTAATTCAAGTAAACTCATTAAAGTGGTTTAATCTAGTTAGTACGTTAATCTAGTTACTATGAAGTTCAAGACCAAGTGCCGGGTCCCACACTTGGGCCTCAACAACCCCCTGCAACACTACAGGCTTGGGGATGAGTGGCTGGAAAGTT
>NW_010391165.1:11637-17444 GCF_000710305.1 Buceros rhinoceros silvestris | reverse complement strand
AGGTGGCCAAGAAGGCCAATGGCATCCTGGCTTGTATCAGCAATAGTGTGGCCAGCAGGAGCAGGGCAGTGATTGTTCCCCCGTACTTGGCACTGGTGAGGCCACACCTTGAGTCCTGTGTCCAGTTTTGGGCCCCTCGTTCCAAGAAGAAAATTTAGGGGCTGGAACTTGTCCAGAGAAGAGCAACAAAGGTGGTGAAGGGTCTAGAGCACAAGTCTCATGAGGAGCGGCTGAGGGAACTGGGGATGTTTAACTGGAGAAAAGGAGGCTGAGGTGGGAGACCTTATTGCTCTCTACAGCTACCTGAAAGGAGGTTATGGTGAGGTGGGGGTTGCTCTCTTCTCCCATGTAACAAGTTACTGGACTAGAGGAAATGGCCTCAAGTTGCGCCACAGGAAATTTAGGTGGGATATTAGGAATAATTTCTTTGTGGGTCAGTCTCTTCTCCCATGTTATGAATGACAGGACAAGAGGGAACGGCCTCAAGCTGCATCAGGGAAAATTTAGGTTGGATATTAGGAAAAATTTCTAATACAGAGGGTCATTAAGCATTGGAACAGGCTGCCCAGGGATGTGGTGGAGTCCCCATCCCTGGAGGAGTTTAAAAGCCGTGTGGATGTGGTGCTGAGGGACATGGTTTAGGGACCCTGGCAGTGCAGGGTGAACGGTTGGACTCGATGATCTTAAAGGTCTCTTCCAACCACAGATGATTCTGTGAATTTGCACAGTAGCAAAGCCTGAGGAGAAGCAATAGGAGCAGTGGCAGAGCTATTGTGAGCTAGCCTGCGTTCATGGAAGAGGTGAGCGTAGAAAGTTACTTCAGCATCAAAGCCCTGTTGTAGTAGCACTGACAAGAATAACTGGTTTTTTCTTAACATCTGGATGCTAAAGTCCTTGGGGTTTCTGGCAGGCTGCTCTTAGCCCCTCAAGCAAATGCCTGTTATTCTTGATAACTTGCACAAACCGACTGTCTCTCTACTTCTTCCTTGTTTTGCTTTTGTTTCTCTCCTTCTTGCTTTTGACTGGCAATAATTGTCACTGTGCTTTTATAACCCCGTGAGACTGCCAGTTGAATGACTATTAACTTCTGCTCTCTCCTAACCTCCTGCCCAGATGCTGTCTCAAGGTTTCCAATAGTGGGAAATATTTCAGCAGACCGCCCATACACGTGTCTGTCTGCTTTTTAATGGACCGGTGTCACAACTCCCTCCTCCCAGCATACAGCCACTGCAGCTGAGGGGAATTAAATGCTAGTTATTGACTTCCCCAGTAGCTATGGCAAATACAGTTTATTAATTGCTAATGACTGAAAAATGTGAGCATAGCCATCTGTAAGAGCACACAGACCTCAGGGCTTTTCCCATACTCACTGTTGACCTTAGAAAGATGGAGAACAAGAGGGCAGAGGGATAGCCAGCATACAGCCACTGCAGCTGAGGGGAATTAAATGCTAGTTATTGACTTCCCCAGTAGCTATGGCAAATACAGTTTATTAATTGCTAATGACTGAAAAATGTGAGCATAGCCATCTGTAAGAGCACACAGACCTCAGGGCTTTTCCCACACTCACTGTTGACCTTAGAAAGATGGAGAACGAGAGGGCAGAGGGATACTGCAGCCTCCTCCTCCCTGCCCATGCCGTGTAACCTGAGCATTACTCAGTCTCTGCCCTTCAGTGCGTAGAATATTGTTCCAAGACAGAATCACCTTCAGGTGGCTTTCAATTTATTTTATTGACCATTTTAGAAATTATCATAACAGTGAGAGGTTGTCAGGTACGATGTTCACCAAGATGAATGCAGTAGGAAAGCCTGGCTTATTTGGTGATGCTTAATCTGTAAAATAGGTAAGATTTTTTACCGCAAAATCTTAGGTATCAGAAAGACCTGAGCTATGTGTTTCTGCCAGCTCCTGTTTCACGCACAGAGGGCGTACTGCAGGTTTAACACAGAGAGTAATTAATATTTACTCATAGTAGGCCAGCTCCTTGGGTGCCAGTAAAAGCAGCACCATCCCCGTTGCAGTTTAACTTCTATCCTAGCACTTGTAGCAACCTGCTGGCTGAGCACGCCCAGGCAACATCCTTGGGTGCCAGTAAAAGCAGCACCATCCCTGTTGCAGTTTAACTTCTATCCTAGCACTTATAGCAACCTGCTGGCTAAGCACGCCCAGGCAACGTGATGGAGGCGGCAAGCAATAATCCTATTTTCTCTCTTGCTCCTGCCTTTGTTTCCAGCAGAGTGGCCACACTAACGGTAACAAATTTTTGCTGAGGGCAAAATCTGAGGGTAAAGGAACATAGCTCAGATGTCCACAAATTATCAAAGACTGAAAGCGGTTCCTCAGTAAAGCACTTAACAGCTTCGGGTCAGAAATATGTAGCTGGGTTTGCCAAGCGCTGTGCTCATCCGTATGTTGATAGCAACCAAGGTTCCCAAAGCAGCTGGCCTCACAGGCACATCAAAAGCGTGGAGGAGGTCCAAGAATCGGTGTATCTGTTCAGACTGAGTTGCATTAAGGTCATCACTTCCCTGTGCTGAAAGCACAGATTGACTCTGTGCTGGCTCCTCAGCAGCGAGATAAATGTCTATTAATTTCCAGTATGAAACTGAATTAACTCCTTGTACAGATACACAATACAGGTGATGCTCTGAGTTCCTTTTTTGTCCTCTCAGTACTAATGTATCTTCCTAGTCCCTCTGCTGCGTACATCTGCCACTGCTTGCTCCTTGGGAAGCAAACGTACAAGCAGTTGAAGTCACCCGTTGTAGCTGTACTTCCCTACTGTCCGAACAAGGCTGTCTCGTGTACAGCTGAGAAGGTCCTCCAGTAAGGACTGGGAAGGTGCTGGGAAGGTGTGTACAGCTTGCTGTACACAACTGCTGTCCAGCCTTTTAGAGAAGCAAAATATCCAGATGGTTTAAACTTAGGGATTTGAATTTAAGTTCCAGATTTCCTCACGGTCTAGAAGACAAAGTATTTTTTCTATTTAGAAAATCTTTACGGATGCTGTCATGTTGTGTACTGGCAATTCATTCCTGGCAGTACAGAGTTCTGCAGACTATTTATAAAATTTGTTTCCCTGGTTAATTTTTGTGCCTTATAACTGTGAATCAGGACATCTAAATTGATGAGTCCATTATATTTCAGGACAATAAGAATATAAATAGAACAAATATTTCCAAAAATCCATCAAAAATAATATTCAGCTGTTCCTCACGAATTGCATGCTTACGTCTTGCAACAAATTCAGTGGGTCCCATTGGATTTCTACTTGTCCTGCAATAATAGTACACATTAAAAATGCTGAAATTAAAATCTTTGCTTTGCCTATTAAATTTTTTTCACCCAGACTGAGAGCCATCATGCATTCTCTTGACATAATGTAAACTCCTGAATCTTTCTTTTTCTGACAGATTCTAGCAGTTTCTTGTTTGTGTATTGTGTTGGGGTTTGGCCCATCATAACAGCACCGTTTCTGTGAGCTACAGCACAAATATAACTTAAATATAACTTCTCACTTCTTTGTTCGTGATACTCCACAGAGGATGCTCCGGAGTCTCCCTCTGGCCCCAGTTCCCCAAAAGTCGCCCTGCTTCCACCTGTGCTGAAGAAAGTTCCTTCTGAAAAAGAAAAGGATGGTCAGAGCAGCCCCTCAGTCAGATCATTTTCTCAAGAAGGTAGGAGTGTTGGTATAACTGTGGTTCCACTGTGCTTGTCTTCTGTGAGAACTAGATGTGTCATTGTCCCCTGATTTGTTTTCACGTGGAAGGGAAATGCATTATTCTTTCAGAGGAAAAAAGAGCAGGGAAAGTTTATCCTACCACCTATTCCTCATCTCCTCCACCCATTGGTTGGTGCTCTCTATTTTCTTCCTCTGACTAAACCAAGTGAAAGTTGAACCCCTTGGTGTTAATAATCTAGCCAAACAATTAAGAAACTCTTGTGTTGTGTATATTATGGCTTAGTTTGGTCTGAATCAAGATGAAGATTGGTATTGATCACACAGAGTAATAGGAAAGGCAGCTCTGTGGTTCGGCACTTTTCCAGAGGAGCAGCCATGACTTCGTTCCTTGCAGCCAGCCTGTTTGTACTCCTCCTTTCTGTGCTGTCGCTGCGTGTGACTTGAGTTCACCTCCTGCTCAGGCAGTGAGTCCCTGGGTGCCAGGGCAGGGCTTGGTACGTTTACGCACAACAGCAGGCTGCTGCCTTGTCTTTGCTGCTTTTCATGTGGGTGCTGGATATTCCTACTTTTGCTGACGCATTTCCTTGCCGACGGTTGGCTCTTAGAAGAGCTAAGGCTTCCTCTGATAGCGTAGGATACATGGAGAAGCAGGCACAGAAATGTCGCTCAGCATGGCGTTATCTGGCACAAATGACAGCGTTTGAAATCTGGGGCTGAGACCTCTTCCTTCCTGGGACTCTCCTCCAGAAAGGCACCCGAGATGATTCCCATCACTTAAGCTGTGAGACAGAGGGGTTTCCTCTCACACTCTGCCAGCAGGTTTTCGTAGTGTAGGATGGAGGCAGACAAGTCAAAGGAGATACGTAACACTGGGCTGTGAGGACTGAGCAGTTGTGCTGCCCACAGAGCCCACCGTTATCCTCCAGGTGAAAGAAGGGGCAAAGCCATCCCTAAAGCAGGATAGTCCAGAGGTACATTTTGAGAACCTTCTCCCATTCTCTCCTACAACTCCATTTCCTTGGAGTTTACGAAACAACTTACCTCACAGTCTGGATGTTTCTCTGCTTGGAAAACTGCTGCTGTGGTGGGTACCATTTGGTGACCACACATCAGCACACGTGGGGTATTTGTTTACAGGTTCTGACTCTCACTTCAGCCACATGTCTGATGCTGTTGGGCTGCTCGTGTGCCATAGAGGTATCCATCCCAGCAGGACCACCACCATCTGACTGAATTATGTAGAGCTAGCAGGACATGACACACCCAGGGACCTCTCCTGGAGGTGTCTGGAAAGGGCCGAGGGTTCAGACAGTCCTTGCTGCTCTGTGGCTCAGCATCTGGAAGAGAGCCACCTGGTGGCTGCAGCATTATGAGGGCTGCAAGGCAGGTTAGAGTCTGTTTATTGTCCTGCCTTTAGTCCCATCAGAACCTGTGTTGAGATGGGTGAACTGGGATGCAGCTTAGGGATCAGACTCACTACACTGGTGCCACCATCTCAAGAACGGTTGCAGTCAGAGGCTCTTGCCACAGCAGACTCTCTCAGCTGCTGTCTGGTGACTGCGTGTGCTCGAGTCCTTGTTTTCTCACCAGCTTTTCACCCGACTGAGAGAGAGAACCTGTTACTACATAATTAAAGAATCACTTTATGTGATGTGTAATGGGACTTGTTGCACGTACGTATTAACGTGAGGTTGACCTCACCGTTTCTGTGCTGTATGTCTTCTCCATCTCCCTGTCATGGGAGGGCACGTAGTGGAGCAGCAGGGAATATGTGGGATCATGACTATGATCCTTTTGTGTTGCAGCAATCTCTAACACAGCGGAGATTTGACAAGGTTTTGCAGTTTGTGGTTGTCACATGAGTACGGGGGCAATTGCTGTATTTTTAAAATGTGTTTGCCAATCCCTGCACAAAGGGGTCGGTCAGACACTGCTTTCCTCACTCCGTGCTCAGTCAGACACTGTGCTTAGACCTCCACTGACCGCTCAGCCAGACACAGGGTTTTCTAGTTGCCGCTACATCGCACTGTGCAAATTTTGTCAGTAACAGTGTAGAATGGCTAAAATTGGGTTTCCAGATCCTTACGGAGCTGCTACGCTTTGCAAGAATTGTTTGGGCAAG
>NW_010391165.1:6650-11512 GCF_000710305.1 Buceros rhinoceros silvestris | reverse complement strand
GAGTAAATTCTTTCTTTCATTTTTTATTCATTTTGATGTTTTTCTTTATTACTGTGCTACTTCCTCACTCGGTCATTCCTCTGTCCTTGCTCTCTGTTGCCTTTCAGGCCAGTGTGCTTGGTTTATTTCTGCAACTGGTAAATCACTGCAGATCTGCCTAAGTTAGTAAACAAAATTACATCTCCTGCAAAAGCAAGCTGCAGATTAGATGATACTTGATTCTAAAATTGCTTTATGTTAAGGGCTTTAACGGTACTTTGTGGGACAATCTCAAAATGCACCTCTTTACACAGCGTACCGGTAAGATCGGGCTGCAGTTACCGACATATGCCAAGATCTGGACTAAATTTAAGCAGACATCTGGCATACTGATTACTACTCTTTGAACAATCGATTAAATGGGATGGATAAGTGAAATTACTTCTGTTACTTTCCATACATGGGCCTACGGAACGACGTAGGGGTATAAACGAATCCTTTTCTCTGCTAGAGCAAACAGGAGATTGGCAAAAAAGAGATACAGCTCATGACGGTGCCAAGCCATCTGGCAGCGTGAAAACCACTTCGGGGCAGTATTCTACCAGTGCAGAAGAGGAAGCTAATGTGCTTGGGCAGAGGAAGGCACAGCCAACTTCTGGTTAGAAGTTTTCATTTTTCATCAAGACCGTGCTTGATAACTGGCACTAACAATCACTGAGAAGAAGCCACAAAAGGGTGTGGGGTTGGCATTGGATTATGAAGGAAAAAACCTCATGGGATTCTAATCATCGTCCTGTCCCTGTGGGAACTGCGTGGTGTGAAAAAAATTTCCAGGTGAAGAACGCGTGTGTCTTTTTCCTTCATGGCAGCGCCAGTGACCAGCAGCGAACAGCACCCGCAGCCCTCTGCAGAAGAGGGCTCCTTACAGACCGTGGCTGCTGGTGGCACGCTGCCGTGTCAGTACGCTGCAGGTAGACCCTCCGCTGCTTTGCGCGCTTGCGCTTCCGCACCTTTCCTTTTTAACATGCGTGCACTGAAGCGCTTCAAAATACATTTCAGCCTGAATATTGTTAGTGCCAGTTTCAGCACACCACTCACGAAACCGTTGGAGAACTGGGTGTAATGGAGTGTTTCGCCATAGGAGTTTGATTTTCAGCTGCACAAACAAAATAAAAACCCCACCAAAAGAAGCCAAACCCAGCAGCGTGCTGCATGCTTAAGCCACGCTTCCTGAAGAGCAGCTTTGACTAGTAGTGAACTCTTTCAGTAGGGTATAAAAATGCTTGGTTGATCTCTGTTTCTAAAATATGAAAGCTCTTGTTCTCAGATGGTACATGCTTCTCTTCACCTCTTAACTGGATTGTTTGAACAGTGACGTCTTACGCAGTTACGTTTACCCACAGTTTTCCCATTTATAAGGCATCATGTATCCCGTTTGTACAACCCTCAGCACAAAACATATAAGCCGATTTCCTTTTCATATTGTAGAATCAAACTTAGCCCACCCGTACTTGGAATCTCCCCCCTCATCATAATTGAATTATTGTATTTTAGTTCATTCTCAGATACCTCTCTGAAAAAGTAAGATTCAAAAGCGGAGATGCTGCCGCAGATCTGCACAGGTCACCTGTGTGTGGTTTCACCAGGACAAGGGTAAGCTCTTGTGGCAGAAGCCTGCGTGCGAGACTTAAATGCCCAAATATATTTTTCAGGTATTTTGGGGGCAAACTACCTGTCTTGATTCATCAGGCCATAAACTACAATGGCTGCTGGAAGATGTGTTCTGGGTTTTGTTTGAAGAGTGAACAGAGGCCAGGCAACAGCCATGTAATTATTAAGAGATACAAATACCAATCAAAAATTTCCTGGCACCTGTTTCTTTGAAAAGTGATAGTGTTCGTGAAGGTGGAAATGCCTAATTTTTTTTTTTTTTTACAGAATGTAGGATCTTAATCATCTCCGATTCTATTAAATAGCTTTAAAAACTTTTCCTCTTCTTTCGCAACTTGCAAAGCCAGGATAAGAACGCAACAAGTGCTCTGGCTCTCATTTCCCCCCGAATCTTGGCTAGCACAAATAAGAAAACAGGTATTTTGGACTCTGGAGGACTATTTGGGTAGCAAACGTGCCGTGTGTGCAGAGTGGGTCTCTGCAAGATGTGCACTGGCTGTGTCCGTTCTGCGTTCATCACGGCAGAGATCCAGGTGGACAATGTCTCTGCCAAGTGAAGAAGGGGCAGAGCTTTCTGTCCCCTGTTTCTTGGCCTGTTGTCACACACCAGCACTGTCTGGGGAGTCAAGCTTAGGGATACATGGAGTGTCCTTGCCCAAATCCTGCATCCCTGCAGCTCAGCAGCATCAGCGCCCTCAGGATTCCTCTCTGCATCTTCCGCATTCCTGGCAGACCCTAACACAGCCTGGCGCAATTTGAAACGGCCACAGCATGCTGCTTGTCTGCCCCTGCTCCGGCTGGTGACGGGGCAGGCTGTCCCTTGCGGCACTGAGACTTGGGTGGGGGTACGCAGGGAAGGAGAGGTGGTCCTTCATGGCCACCGCGGCTGCTGGTGCCTTGTTGAGAGAGGTGTGCACAAACGTGAACAGGCACAAGGAGGAGTGCGGGCCGTAGCTGGGCGTCCTTGTCTGAAACAGCGGAGCAAAGAAGGTCTTGTAACCGTCACGTTTAATTTTGTGGGGGTGAAGTGAGATGACTTGCAACAAAGTCACGTTTAAGGGCCGCTCTGTGTTGAAAGGTTCATTCTGTTCTGAAGTATGAGATTTCTAAAGCTATAGTCCTTGCATGTCGTCACCCCCGTGATGTGTATAATAACTCTGTTACCGTAGCAATTGTAGACCACTGATTAGATCAGATTTCCTAACGAGGTTTTAAAACCTTCTTTCCAATTTATTCCAAAGCTTATAGGTTTGGGGGAAACCCCGGTCTTACCAGGATTTTAGAGCGGTGGATGGACAAAATGGGTTTGCACTGAGGTCACGGGAAGTGGGTACGTCCTCCTGCTTTCTCCACTGCTGAGCCTAGCAAGGTGCAGAGCCTGTGGTCTCAGCTGAGAGAGGTGCAAGGTGGGCTCAGAGCCATGGCTGTCCCCCCCATCAGGGAACAGGGAGGGTATCGGCACCTGGCAGTGTTGGTGGGGCAGGGAGCAGGAGTTCAGGTAACTGGGATGCCAAGGCGAATGTCTGTCCCCATTAAGGGCTGCTGAGTCAAAAGGGAGAATACACACGTGTCCTGTTAGGGACACAGGCTTGCCTGGGACATGTGCCGCTGGTCTGAGGGATACCTGGTGGGGACGCCCGCCTGAGCAGTCAGGAATGCACCATCTGAGATCCAGCCCCGCTGGAAAAAAAGAGTCCTGCTCTGGTTTTGAAGTGGTGTGATGAGGAGAAATTCTCCAGGCCGTTTCTAACTGTAATGTTCATCCGTGTCACAGTGAAGTATTGAGTTTCCTATTTCAAGTTTGCCTGCTTGCCAACCAACAGTGGAATAAAGTTTGCTCCAACTCTCTCTCTTTGCTCTCACCTTTTTCTGGGTTGAAGAATTAATGGACCTATGCCCACTCCCACTGGTGCAAATCAGTTCAGTGGGAGCAGGAGCAGGTCCTGTGCATGAATGACTTTTCTTTAAATGATGTTTCGTCCTCTCACTTCTACAATCATTAGTAAGACTTATTTCTGTTTTACACAGCTGCGAAAAGAAGCCCCGGGCAGCAGGCTCACGAGTTCCAGGAGCTGAAGCAGAGGTCCTTAAGTAAAGACGGCCATCAGGGAAGCAAGTCCAGTGACTCTGGCGAAGAAGCAGATAAAGATTTTATTTTTGTTTAGCAATCAGTACAAGTGCTTCGTAGCGCGAGAGCTTTTTGTAACAATCAGGGTAGAGCAATCAACAGCCCTTCTAGCCAGCTGCTCCTTCACCACTGGTACATTTCCGAGCAGAAACCCGACCTTCCAGTGGTGATGTACAGTACACTCACTCGGCATCGATTCAGCCCTTAATTTCTGTCCTGTACAATGCAGACAGTCCTTCCCACGCCTTTCCTAAAGCCAGTGGTTCTTTCTTGGTTTCTACTTGAATTCCTCTGAAGCAGCTACAAAGAGTGCCCTGCATTAGGGCATTTAGAAGGCAAAGCGAATTAACTGGACACTGTCTTACACTAATAATCTGTACAGCAGGTAATGTGTTGTACTGCTGAATGTAAATGTGTCAGATCTGCACGTGACTTACCTATAAATATCTTCCTGCGGTATGCAATTGCACATTGTAATTATATTAAAAGAGCACACTAATAAAATAATTTGTATAGATTATATATATTAAATGCTTGGGTATGGTTTTTACATTCTCCCATAGGGAGCTTCTTTCTTCCTGTTCTCGTACTGTACATAAAGCTCCAACGCTTACATTTGTGTACCGTCAAAAAGCACAACAGAGAAGGATTGGGATGACGTCTAATCATGGTATGCTTCCACGTTCATATAGTACTGTATATAGTTGATTGGAATGAGGGCAATTGAAATTTTATTAATATTGGTGTTTTCTAGAGGCCTTCCTCAGTTCTGTCCACGTATTAGCTTCCTTCCAATGTGTAATTCCACGAGAAAAATAGTTCCACATCTGTAAAAACATTTCAGCTTTTGAGGGAGGGGGTACAGATTTCACAGCTACCCACTTGCATTACAGATTGAAGGGATTTTATTCATATGTATATTTGTAACAATAAAAAAATGATTTTACAACTGAAATACTGGTCCCTGTTTTTACGGCACTGTTTGTGGTCTGACAGTCTCTGCTCTTTGAATGATGGCAGCGTCAGGTAGACAAAGTGTGCAGTTAAGACAAAACCCCTATAACCTTTCTCCGCTTCTGATAAC
>NW_010391165.1:928-6538 GCF_000710305.1 Buceros rhinoceros silvestris | reverse complement strand
TGAAAGGGGCACAGACGCATCATCTTTGTAAAACTGCCGAAAATTTTGCTAATCTCCTCCCTTGGGATCTTCAACAAAGCAGCCGTCCCATGAGCCAGAAACCCCTGCTACCTAAATTCTCTGTTTCGGTTCCATAGGACAGAACAAAGCTGTTCTGGGAACTCTCCCAAGAGCAATTTCCCTGGCCCTGCTGTGGCTTCCAGCCTGGGCAGAACTGCTCAGAGACTGTCTGTCAGACGACCTCCTGTCTGGTTCCAGTGCTCGTTCCTGCGTCGCCACTTCTGCTATTGCACCGCGAAGGGCTGCTGAGTCAAACCAGTAGCCTTCTATAGCAGAACATCTCAGAAGCGTTTTGTAGGGGTTTACATCTCGAAAGTAAGCTACGAGGCTGCGGGAAAGAGGTCCTGAAGGCTTGGGGGTTCATACTTGGGGTTTGCACTGTCTTGAAATTCTGCTCTCATCTAAAATCATTAAGAGAATGTTCTTCATTTTCACATACGTATATTCTTGATTTATGGGGCATCAGACAAATGGCGAGGGAAAATTTGAGATGCTTGTATTAGAAAAGAAAAATAATCCGGTCATAAATAACCTGCAATTTTTATTCCCATAGGACATGGAAAAGACAGCTGACTGAGACGTGTAAGTACACAAGAAGAGTCGCCTGATTTGTTGGATTTGCAAGTTTAAGAAAATTAACAGCAAGGTTTGTGGTATTAATTAAAAAAAAAAAAAGACTGTAACTTTCAGCCACTGAGAATTTTTCTTACTTGTGCTTGACGTCCTTCCCACCAGTCATCTGTACTGATACTGTACAGCATCTTCCCGCCCGATACTCCACTGGTCCTGCTGCGAGAATTCACGGCAATTGTGTGTGCCCACCTCCCTGGTATTAGTAAACCAAAGACAGGGATGTCTGCGTGGTGTGTAGAAAGTATGTGTTTGTGCTGATTGACAGAAGAAAAGCTGTAGTGCTGTAGTAGTTGTCTGCTGCAGTATAAAGATTTCATTAGGCAGCAGTGGTTTTCCATGTTCATTATGGGGAGCCTCTCCAGACTTTATTCCAGCCCTCGGTGTGGTGTGGGCAGACCGAGTGGCGGAAAAATGACTTCAGCAGAGTGTTAGTGTGGACTCTTGGAGACCTGGGCGTTGGTTTTGTGTGCATCTGTGGGTTTGGGTGTGGGGAGGAGCGATAATTTTCATTTCTTTACTATCTTTCTGCCTGGCAAGCCCAGCACTGTCAGCCGGATGGCAAAGAATTCATGTTGCATCAAGAGCCACCCCCGTTGTACCTCTTCTGCGTTTAAGAAATAGCTACTTACCTTCAGTATCTTGAGCCCGTAGAGGCCTCGGGTAAGTGCCCGTGTCTTTCACAGAAGTAACAACCTCCGTACCCTGGTGCCAAGCCGAGCTGGTGGGGAGGTTTGGGGGGGGTCACAGCTCTGGAGCAGGGGGAGGTGCTGCCTCTCCACGAGCTGCAGGGTCTCTGAAGCAGACGCATGGCTGGTGGACCACTCCTCATTTCTCCTGTTGGCTCCCTGCTGCCTGAGCCGCCCTGCAGTTGGTCCCCTGTGCTCCCTGTCTGTCCCAGACCTTGCGCTGCCCTGGGAGAGCCACAGCCCAGAAGCCACGTTGATCTTTTTTAGTGGGATGCCAATGGCAGAGATCCGTGAAGCTCCTGGGAGCCCGAATAGAGAGGTCAGCCAGTGGTACCGCTGGAGAAAAGTGCTGTTACTTGTTCTCACAGGGCACCCATCGCGTCCTCCCGTCTCACACCAGGTGGCGCCTGAGCCCCTCCAGCCACTGTCGGCAGCGGTGGGAGCAGAGGTTGGCGCAGGAGAGGTGGCTTGCTCCTGGACACACCACCGGCTTCCTCTCACAGCTGAGGGCATCTCTGCAATGCCGGGCTGCACGGAAAGGACTCGCAGGGTCCAGCTGGAGTTAAGTCCTACACGATGGTTTCGTCCCTGAACCGTGGGTGGTCTCAGGCAAGCAGCAGCTGCGTGTTGTGTTCGCAGTGTCTGGAGGTGATCATGGAGGGTGGCAGCACCTGGGGTGACAGCAAGGTCCTATGCATCCCTCCATGCACATTAGCGTGAGTACTGTCTGACTAAATCTGAGCAAAGGACCCAGCAGCCCTGATCATCCAGGCAGAAATGCTGCCCTGGAAGTGGTCCTAGCACCAGCATCTCCGGTCAGAGCCACACCGAACTGATCCAGCCTTTGGGAGAAGGGGTGAGAAGCTCTTCTGGAGTGAGCTGCCCTGCCCTTTTGTGCTCCTAAATCTGGTTTCCAGGTTTTGCCATTGAATTTCACCTGTGATGTACGTAGCAGGAGCACCTCCCCATCTGAGATGCGCTGGAGAGAGGCTGTGGCTGCCTGCCAGGCTCCAGCGTGGACTGACAGCTCTGCACCACATCTGCAGGACCTACTTCCCCCTCCCTGGGAAAGGTGTTTAAAATCTGGCTGATAGATTTTGAGCATCTTAATGTATTCCCTGATGTGCAATAACAACAGTACATAGCTGCCTCCTCAGAAGGGAGCACCAATTGTCTTAAATCCTCCACCAGAACCATCCAGCCGAGCAGAGACGATTTGGAAATTCATGTGGCCCATGTGGCACAAATCTGCACGACCCACCACACGTGAGAGCTGCCACTGGAGCGTGCTCTTGCTGCCACTGCTTATTAATTTATTAACGTGGAGGGGATTTCTCCTGTTGCATAGGAGAAAAAAGCTACTGAGAAATACTTGCTAGGAGAATGCCAGAAAGCTCTGCTCCTGTTCGAAATGCTGCTTTCTGGTGGTGGTGGGAGAGCCGTGCTGCTTTTCCCGTGCCCAGGAATCCTACTGCTGGGTAGGCTGTGCCTGAATCCCACCTCTGGTGATTATCTTCTGCTTGTGCTGAAGCTGGAGGTAGGTTTCGGGTAGCAACGCTGTCCTTTGCTTCTGGAGCTGTGGCCCAGAGGACCTCTAACAAATACCGCACAGGTGAGTACCAGAGATGATCATTTAATGCCAGACTCGTGCTGATCAGGCCTGGAAAGCAGAGTGATCTTTCCCCATCGTAGAGGAAGTCTGTAGAGGGGTTCAAAATTGCTACGTAAACGCATGGCAATTGCCTTTTTCATTCAAATGTAGCAGGACAAACTCCTCACTCACCAAACTGCCTTCAGTCTGTCACATAAACATTAACTTCTGTCCTGCTAAGGAGAGAAAAGTGCTGTCCTGGGCTGGCCTCCGCTTCCCCATCCTGGGTACAAGAGATCATTGAAAGAGCTGCCAGGCACCTTCCCCGCTTTCCTCCTCAGCCCTGTGCCCATCCTGCAGTTCCGCAAGCCTCTTCCCAACGTCAGCGCCTTGCCAGCGCCACAGCCAGGGACTCTCCACCAGTGTCTGACAATTCTAATGCCATCCTGACCAGTGGCAGGGCAGGACCCCCCAGTGGCCGAGGTGATCACCCAGGGGGCAGGGAGGGCTGCGGTTGTTTTTGGTAGAGAACGGAACAGCCAGGGCTTCCTGGCCCTCAGGCCACGACTGTGCCACACTTCAGCAGGTACTGCTGACAGCATAAAATCTGATCCTGGCACATGGCAATCTTTTCCTTTCGTGTAATTGAGATTTCGCCAGCTCTCAGGGGCAGTTTTCAAGCCTTGAGGATTTGCTGGAAGCATTGAGGCTTCAGTGGATTTGGTCTTGGGACTCCCACCATCTCGTGCTCCCCTCCCATGCCCCATCCTGATCCCTTGAGACACAAAACTAGGTGGAACGCCGCCCAGAGCACTTGGCCAAAGGCACTGGGGCTGCAGACTTGTCCTCGCAGCACTGCTCCTTATTCTGGCACGTGGCCGGGCTGTAACAAGAGTGGGAAGGCCATGGGATGTTGAAGGCAGTAGTTCAGCTTGGGGGCAGTTTCTCTCAGCTCACCTGGTTCCAGTCACTCTGAGATAAATTTCTGCAATTCCACCCCTAAGACTCCTCAATCCATCTCGTGCGATACATGGAGGAGGCGAGCGGTT
Source organism: Buceros rhinoceros silvestris (assembly GCF_000710305.1). NCBI lineage: Eukaryota > Metazoa > Chordata > Aves > Bucerotiformes > Bucerotidae > Buceros > Buceros rhinoceros. The sequence goes on along the minus strand of NW_010391165.1, from coordinate 2,519 downwards.
AAACTCTGGGGTGGCCCCTATATCTATAGGGTGTGTTACTGGAGGGGTTTAGTGGGGAGCAAAGGCATAGCTGGTGCAAACAGAAGGAGAGGACATCGACTGTGCTCCATTTTTTCCCCTTCCCAGGTGTGCTCTGCTGCTCTGTGAAAGCAAAGCCTCTCACTGCCTGGAGAGGACAGCTGGCACTGAGGGTGTGTGGGAGACAGGGATGCTCAGATGGACGGACACATGTCACCCACACCCTCATGCTCAGGGAACAACAAATTTTTGTGAGAAACCTTTAAGGTCCTTCTTTATCTCTAGCCTGGGCCCTGCTCTTCCTCCTGTGAGGGCATGGGGGAGAACCAGCCATGCAAGCTCTTCTCGACGCCCTGAGTTTTGCATTAGTTCCCATAGAACCTCACTGTCTCTGTCCCTGTCCAGTACTTCCCCTAGCAAGAATTTCAAGTCGTGGGTAGTATTTCCTATTAAGTCAGTTTTGTTAAGAATATTTTTAGTAGAGAAACAGCTCTTTGCCCAAAACCTGGATCAGGATGCTCCCTGTTGGGGCAGATGGCTCTGGGGTTTATGCCCCACTGTGCCATGGAGCAGCACCAGGTGACCTCATCCACGCAGGAGCTCAGGCAGCTCCCGTGGGGTACAAAAGGTCCCCGCTGTTGAGGAGCCATTATGGGAACCACTGGGGAGAAGAGGCTGCAGGAGAGGGAGGAGATCCATGGGGGAGCTGTCACCCTGAGGCCAGAAATGCCTTTTGGCAGTGAGGAGAGGCCCGGTCAAAGAGAAACCTGTGGAGTAGCTGGTTATGCCAGCAAGGGACCTGTGCAGGTGACCTCTAAAAATTTAGACTTCCCCCCGTGTCGTTTCCTACTGAGCATATGGGCTTCTAACGTGCAGGGTTCCCCTCTCTGAGCACACTCTTGCTTTCAGCCTTGCCATTGCGTTAACATCTTGACAGTCATTTTTCTGGAGTCTGAAGGTGACCCCGGGCTGCCAGCCAGGAAACCCCTGTACCCCAGAGACCCCCTGCACTGAGGCGCTCACCTGCTGCTGCTGAGAGGCATCGGCTCCACAGCGTCTCCTTTTCCTCTACGCACTGGAAAATCTGGACATCGCTGTTGTGGTCTCCCTGAAAGAATGCAATGCGCAGACCTGCTATTTCCTGAGTAAAACGTAACTCCCACTTCTTCAGCGTTTGGGGGTTTTTTTCAGATCAAATCAAGCCTACTCAGGGCAAACACCCAATACCTTTTAAAGGCCTTTTCTGCTCTCTTTCTGAGAGCCTCCCTAAAGCGATCAGTATTTGCATGAAATCGAAATGCGCATGTTGAATCAAAAGCAACCTGGAAAAAACTATCTGCAAGGGATCTCAAGGAGGTGATAAAGTCGCTACAAATTATTCTGGGAGCACACGCGAAAACTGAGAGCCCAGCCCCAGGTACTTGCAGTCACTGCAGGTGAGTATATACAGGTGACAGTCAGGTCACACACCGACCCAAGGAGGACCATCCTGAACAAATACCGGCATTTCTCTATCAGCACCGAGACCTCTAACCCCAATGCTTCTTCTTGTGATTAGTGTTATAGGAGGAAG
>NW_010391165.1:0-795 GCF_000710305.1 Buceros rhinoceros silvestris | reverse complement strand
TAGATTTCCATCCATCTTCACTCTGTGGCTCTTCATTCCTGTGAGGAAAACCCTCCTGACAGCTGGGAGGGATGAGAAGGTGAGAGATCCCTGCCTGCTGCAGCTTTGTTCTCATTAACTGAGGAGGAGGGTTACAAGGTTTAGTGATTTTTTTTACCCATAAATACCAACTTCTCTGAAGTCTCACATTTCCCTCAAGGACTTCTGCCTTCTTTCAGGGAGTTTTGAAACTTTAAAGGTTGTCTGCAAGTGGTGCACATCTCTTCTGAAGGAGTGGATGCAGCATCATAGATTCGTGGAATGGTTTGTGTTGGAAGGGACCTTTAAATGTCATCCTGCAGCAAGCAGGAACATCTTCAACTAGAGCAGGTTGCCCAGAGCCCCGTCCAACCTGACCTGGAACGTTTCCAGGTTTGGGGCATCTACCACCTCTCTGGGCAACCTGTGCTAATGTTCCACCACCCTCAGCGTAAAAAATTTCTTCCTTATATCTAGTCTAAATCTTTCCTCTTTTAGTCTAAAACCAGCACTCCCTGTCCTGTCACAACAGGCCCTGCTAAAAGGATTGTCCTTGTCTTTCCTGTAAGCCCCCTTTAAGTACTGAAAGGCTGAAATAAGGTCCCCTGAAGCCTTCTCCAGGCTGAACAACCCCAACTATCAGCCTGTCCTCATAGCAGAGGGGTTCCAGCCCTCGGGCCATTTTTGTGGCCTCCTCTGGACCCGCTCCAACAGGCCCACGTCTCCTCTGTGCTCAGGACTCCAGGGCTGGACACAGCACTGCAGGTGAGGTCTCAC
>NW_010391164.1:11363-27141 GCF_000710305.1 Buceros rhinoceros silvestris | reverse complement strand
CATAATATAATGTTTTACATAATATAATATATAATGATATAATTATTGTATAGTATTGTGTAATATGTAATAATTACAATTTTAAATACATATATTTCATTGTTATCTCTGACACTATTACCACTTTACTAGGAATTGATCTTCAGCTTATTGTCATCTTTCTATCCTTAATGGGTTCACTTTGGCCTGGTTGCTATCAAAAAACTTTCTGGTGCGATATACAATGCTAACATACTGAGAAGTATCGTGACTGATGAGTCACATACTACAAATATGGCTGACCCAGGCTTCAAGCTCCACAACTTACAGAACATCTTAATTAAATTGTGCTGCAGCAGGTGACCTGCAGCAACACAACCTGCACTAGCTTGGTTGGTCTGCTGTCCCTGCTCCAACCCTCCATCAAGTTTTTCAGCCTAGCTTGAACAGTACTCCTAATACCTCATCAACATTAAGAAATAATAGTTTATGAAAGGAAAGTGTTGAGGAAGCACCTTTTCCTGCAACAAGTACTTGAAACAGAGATCACTTTCCTAGTGCAGTACCTTCCTGTAGTCCAGCTCCTACTATCAATATCAGGAGAGTGGTCTCTCTTTTGCAGAAAATATTACTATACTGGTAGCTGTTTAGATTCTACTCTGAACAGCAGCCTCCTCTGGTAGTTTCCTGAAGTGCTAAGAGAAAGGAGGAAAATAAACAAACAACAACCACAACAAAATCCCAGCAAAACCACAACCTCACAGTCTGATCTGACAGTGAGAAGGAGAAAATTTCCCTAGTGGAACTGCTACGTTCCCTCAGAAGCTCGTGTCTACTCCAGCTTGAGGTGCTGAAGAACAGACATTAATCCCTTGCACTGTGTCACCCTGGTTATGTAGAAAAATTTGTGAGTGCACCATTGTCAAAAAAACCCCTCGGTAATAAACTACTGTACCATTCCATAGCCCAGTATCAAATGCAATACTCAGACATGTATAATTTGAGCTGACTACAAGGATGAAGTTGGGAAGAGAGGGAAAGTGCTCAGAAACAGCTCCGCTTTCAACTCATAGCAAATCTGCTGAGTAAATAGGATGAGGACAACAGAGCTATTCGTGCAGCAAGCTAGTTATGTAACACGGTCTTAGCAGCTTTTCTTTTTGTCTTGTTTGTACTTGTTACTAGCACCTGCATGAAGAGCTTATAGAAACATCAGAGTATATCCATCCACATCATGTGTTCTGAAAATATGCATTATTTGTCATAATTTGCTTTTCAGACATCATTTTATGGCACCCAGACATCTCTACAGATGGTTTAATAGTAGTCCTACAAGGAATTAATTTCAACTGAGGTAGGAAGTTCCCAAGACTCCTCCCCTGCATACCTGTGCTTTACAGATCATATTCAAATGAACTAAAAGGAAAGAACGTGGAACATTTTTCAGGAAACATACTGTGTGAAGATGACGACATGACAAGTATACAAAATTTTTCTGAGGTATTTCACTCCCTTACTAAGACTTGTAAATTATTAGTAGAGAATACATTTTATGTTTAGAAGAACTGTACCGCCACATCAGATAAAAGTCTTCACTGAACCACATGAATCTCTCCTCTTTATACACTTCTCTCCAGCTAAAGTTTTCAACAAATAGAAGTTGTGGCCATTAAACCAAATTTAATTTGAACATTCTTCACAGCTCTGTACATAATAAAAATGCACCAGAATCTGTTCAAGTGAGTATCTAACAAAGAATTTGGTTTACTAAAGTTGCAGCCTGTCAAGTATCCAATTCTCTGAGAATTCGCAGCAAAAAAGCACTGCTAAACAACCTGACATGTATTGTAAATTCATTGTTAGGGTCAATATTAACTGTAGGCTATGATGTTAACCAGAAGCAGCACCTGCCATGTAAGTGAAGAAGGTGTTGTAAGTTTAAGGATGAATATATTCATTATCTCCCAAATTTTCCCTTCCATGAAACTTGTACAACAGTAATGCCGTACCCCTAATCCAGTTAGTCTTCTCATTTTAGCAAGGACCTCAAGGGCAAAGGAATGGAAAGACTGACCTAATAAAGATACAACTTGTGAGACACTTGTTGAATGTGTGTATCAAGCTCTACTGCCTCATGCCACTCTGTAATCAGACTACAGCTGATCCCAATCTTGTAAGGCTTTCCCTTTTATTCTTCTTAGTCTCATGAACCAGCCTTAGCAAACTGGGACAAGGCTACTGCAGATTTCTCAGCTTATACTCATACCCAAACCCCATTAATAATCTTTTCTATTCTGTTAGTATGTATACTTTGCTCAGACAAACAGAATTTCTTGTTACACATATAAAACAGGCCACACACTGAGTCCTGTGATTCGGGCTGAAATTTCTCATGTGGAGATGAGAGAAACTGTGCTAAGCACACTAAAACCTGCAAAGTTTTAGCGGGGTCTCTCAGATTTGACATGATAGCAGGACCACCATTTTACTGCAGGGAATAGTAAGTGATCAAATGGAAGAATGTGCACTTTTATTCCATCTCATTTATGGAAAACCAGGATGGATGCAGTGTGAGGTGAACCTCATGCTCAGCATATCTCTCTAATACTGAGTTTCTGTTCTTTTTTTGTGTGTCGTGAAAGAACTGGTCCACTATTCTCCTCCCTAGATGTACAAAGTCCTCCTGGGGAAAGGGTAGTGAAAGGGAAGAACCGTTGAGTTCTGTCAGGGAAATTTCCAGCAGTGGAAAAAAAAAAAAAGACAAATATTGAGTGTTCATGTGGGCAAAAGGAAAACAAAAATCTCAGAGCCAGAGATACTTTGCCTCTTCCATCTGTGAATTATGCTTCAGTCCCACTGCTCACTCGCTCTCTTCTCTGGAAAACGCCAGGAATTACTGGGCAGCATTTTAATCTCATCTTCCCAGGTTTCTCTTCAGAGCTAGATGCACAGCTGGAAGAAAAAACTGGACTGGGCAATGTGAATGGGGAACTTGGGCTTATTCTGCACACAAACTCATGCTGCTTTTCCTGAGACAGATGGGATGAAAGAACAGGGATTTCAGAATGCACTGAAAGTCTAATCCAAATATAACTCTTCACATATCTCCGTTCACAAAACAAGCCCAAACAAACCGTGCAAAAGGTGACGATAAAAATGGTAAGAGGTAGTTCACAGACTACTACAGGATTTGCATGAGTAAAGAGGGAATGTGAGGCATCCCGAAATACAGTATGGAACTACAAAATTGTTTTCATTGTATATGAGGAAGATTACCTAACAGTAGATCCAACCTATAAGTAATAACGAGTCACTTCCTAAAATTTTTGCAAAACAATGTGGTGATAGAAGCAGGGCATACATCTTCAAGTTATTTGCAGAAATACTGACACTTTGTTTATACAGTTATAAGTACACATTGCTCAGCAGAGCAAGTTAGCCTATGAAGATCTGATATTAGTCTGGCTATGGAGTCTCCTTTTCTGCAAGCCAGATCATTCATAATCAAATATTTTTTAGCATGATTATGCCCTTTAAGATTATGTATTCAAACTCCAGCTTCACAAAAGAACAGTAGCTTTCCTTTCCAAACCTTACAGAGCTTAACTGTCCAACTAGGGCTCTCCACCCAGCCACCTGAGCTGTCTCCCCACCTTTCCTCCTTCACAGATTTCCCTGAGATGAGAGCAAAATCAACACTTGGGAAAAGGAAGTGAAATGCTGAGAATTCCTCCTCCCCAGCTCTTCCCCCAGAGGGTAAAGAACAACTCCTTCACCTCTTTTTCTCAATTTGAAGCACAGCAGAGCCTGGGGGTGGTACTTTGGCAAAGGAACAGAAGAAAAGCAGACCACAGAGGTTTGCAATTCCAACTTTACCACCACTAGAAACACTTCCTTACCACGTGCTTAAGAATCAGCTGATTTAACTCAGTCATGGCTAAATACTGGAAGGTGACTAAAAGCAGCAGCCGAAAAAAAAAATCTTCATACTGTACAACAGAGGTAAGAAGACGTATCCTGTCAAACTCACACCACCAGCTAGAGGACACTGGAGACTAGCAGTGGAAGTTTTATAACCTGCACAGAAGATAAATTAAAAAACTGTATACATACACAATGTAATCGCCACCTCTGTAGCATTGATGTTTACCTGAGAGTCAGAACTACAGGAAATATGGGTTTGTACCTAAAAAATGCTAAATGTTTAATGAACATTAAATCACCTACATAGTTCTCAAATGAAGCCTGAAACCCTGACTTTGAAAAACAACCAGAGGGAGAATAATCCTATCTATCTGAAGTGTGTATGGAAATTGAAATGATGCTTCTTTAGTCTTTAAATTGAAACATATACACATTTGTGAAAAATTTGTATGAAGATCTCCTCCATATTTACTGTAGATAACAGACACTTTCCTAATATTCCATACATTTTACCATATAGTGTGCTACATATTTTCTGCATATTAAATATTTATTCTACTATGAAACTAAGTAGTATTTTTCTTTAAATAAATTAATGGACAGCCATTAACACTTACTTTGCCAGTAGTCTCATGTGGAAAATCCTTGAAGTTTAATCCTGCAGCTGAGAAATAACCAATGATGGTCTTTGCTTTAGCAAACTATATGATGAACTAAGCTGATCTAAAAACTGACCGCTCCTTTCCACCATCTCTCTGCCACCAACCACTTGCCATCCTTTTATTCCTCAATCCACCCCCATTCCAAGGCATGTGATTATTTTTTGTCCTCTTCTCCCAGACTTCCCCTCTTTGGGCGAGTTCCATTGCTTTTCAGCTCTTGAAGTAAACTGATTAAACATGCTACTTTGGCAGGATAATTTTCGCACTTTGTCATGAGCTGTATTAGCTTATTATGGCACTTAAAGTGTTGTTAGAGAACGCTCCAGATAAAAACAAAACATACAGTTGTTAGCAGGAATAGGGGAGTGTGGAAGACAATGTTAATTTGGTTCAAGTTGTCTTATGAAATTGTATTTACAGACTTTTAACTAAGGTGCAGGAGGAAGTTGAATGTCATTGCTTTAGGACTCCCACTTTCCTATTAAGAATTACCTCTTTATCCCCAAGTTTTTTGCCCTCACTAATGCACTCAACCACACCCTAATATTTGACTCATTTTCAGGATCATTAATTTATCACTGTCAAAAATATATTTGGTGGAAAGCATAATTTCCAGTCTCTTGAAGCTAATAATTTAGAAAAAATAGTAGGAACTCTGTTCCTACTAATATCAGCTGTTCAAGCTTCCACCCTTCCAACACATCACTTCATCAACATTTAAAATAATATTAACTATGTACAGCTTTTCAACACATCTTTTTTCTTCAAAGTTCCCTAAACCTAGAATGTAAGCCAAATGCATTTTCTTAAAAATGCTGAAGTTTTACCATGTCAGGTTCCCCATTCTTTTAAGATGAATGCAACCTGCATTTTACATTCCCTCAAAAGAAACTTCTTTTTACCAAAGAAGATCCAAGCTCTGCAGGTGCACCAGATAATACTGTGGGCTTTAGCAGTAGCCCAGGGCTTAAAAGACTCTGTCTCTCTCTAACCTACTTTTCACTTTACATGTAGTTTTCTGAGACAATAACACTAAAAAGTTTTAGCTGAGTGGAAAGGAAAAGCCTGGTTAACAAGGGTGAATTCATGCTATGGACAAAACCAGGCACAAAGCCCATGCACCCATTAAGGTGTCTGCGCAAGTTAAAAACCAAATACTAACAAACAAACACCACCAGTGTAATTATTCCCAGAAATTACTAATGGTGATTCTTTGCTGCCTGTATTAATGCATGAAGGGCATTCCTATACCTGAAGGGCATTCCCATATGAAATATCCACCTGCAGCATTACCAGCTTCTGAAAAGAAACTGAGATACTCAAAACTAAAAAGTATGCTGAAACAAGTGTATCACACAAGAGATATTTTTCTCTTGGTGACAACAGCACTGTTTTTAGAACTGGTTTGTAAATAACAAGTAGATACCCAGAAGGATTTGGCACAACAAGAAATCTAACCGGGGCACTGGCAGAGAATGCAATTCAACAGAGTTCACTTGGATTTTGAAATTTTATTGTTCTAGTATAAAGAGATATCTTTGCACACATCCGATGCAAACCACTGAATTTCCAGCAGCAATAAATTTAGAAAAACATTGCCAAAAAGACTTTTTAGATCACTTAAAGCTGCACAGAACTTTTGATACAGAAGTTAGTGTAGTGCCATGTGGAATCATGATGATATTAAGGGTATTTACATATGATTGTCATGACAATATTATTGATAATGTTAAAATTTTCAATTGACACTTTGCAAAGATATATTGGCATTTAGAAACTGGTCTTTAGATAATCATTAGGAAGATAAACTGACCAACAATTCACAAAAGAAACAAAACAGATTGAAAGCAAACAACAACCCTTAGATTTGCCATCAAGCAGAATGCTTGGCTTGGCAAGTTCACAGAACATGTAAACAATTTGTACCGCACAAATACAAAGGCAAGAACTTTGGTAAGCATAAAGTGCCTGAGTTGAGAGGAAAATGGTCTTTATTAGTGTCCTGGGTAATATTTACAGACCTGTAAGCGCTTCAGCTGGTCCCTCTCAAGCATATGCAGGAAAAAGGTCTAATAGAAGGAGTCAAAATTTTTTTAAAAACTGTATTCAGCAGCACATGTAAGAAAATAGTTCCTCTGAGGGTAAAAAAAAACCACAAAAACCAAACCAACCAACCAAACAAAAAAAACAGCCAAAAAATAACCCTGTATAAGTGTCAGGGGGAAAAAAATGTCTACTAGTTCTCCCCAAAAGTAGTTCTTGTTTCTCTGTCAAGAGGTTCAAGACAGCAAACTGAAGCTCAAAATCTGAGCAAAAAACAGACTACCTGGTCTCTCGAGTTTATAACCACAGCCACAGAAGGAGCAAAGTATAAGTGATTCTGTGGTGCAGATCGTCCTAGGAATAGTTAAAATCACTGTATCCCAGAGAATATTTATTTTGCCATCACAGAAACATGCCAGTTCTGACAGCTTTGTCAGACAGCGTTTGCCAGATTAGACTTTCTATTCACCCAGTCTCAAATTATATCCTTCAACACTGAGGCAAAGGTGGGGAAGGTAAGCATATAGATCACATGAGTTAGGCTGTAAGGCTGGCAAGGGATATTTCTACTGAAGAATTTGATCATCTGCAGTAAGAAGCATGCTGAACAATCCTATACGCATCAAAGGACATCTGGCAAAGGGCTATACAGAGAAGCAGACTAAAATGGGGTTAAATGCTACTACAATCACTTGGTTTTGTCTGCATTATTCAATAAAGCATAGATGGAAAAACATACTAAATAGCACATTCTATCCACCCTTACCACAACGCATTTTTGGACATACAGCTGCAGAGCATTAAAGAGTAGTAGAGATGCTAAATTACTTCCCAGAAATGCTCTAATCTTTGGTCAAAGTCCTTGTCTAAATGCATACTTGTGTCCAAAATTTGGGATGCTAGTGAGTTTAGATTCAAGTAATCGCTTAGGACTGTACTCAAACTGCAACAGAAAGCTTGCGACGGAAGGGTCCTATAGGAGCCTTTCTCCATGCAGGTTCCAAAACACAAGCACTTACAGAATGTATTTCCTTCCAGATGCAAGTATGCAGAAGAATAAACAAGTAGATCACGGAATTGTTTTTGTTGGAAGAGACCTTTAAGATCATTGAGTCCAACCATTCAATGTGCACTGGCAGGTCACCACCAAACCATGTCCCTAAGCACCACATCTACACATCTTTCAAATACTTCCACGGATGGGGACTCCACCACCTCCCTAGGCAGTCTGCTCCAGCGTTTTACCACCAGATGGAAGTGTATTGTGAAAGTGAACACAATGCAAAAAGCAGTTCAATGATTGATTGTTTTCCACCACCAACGAAATGTGACTTCTCCAATGCTCTTCTTGGGGCAATACTGCATTTCCGCTTCCTCCTATAAAATGAAATTGCTGGAGGACTGGTTCCCCATGTAGTCTTAGTTTAGCTGAACAATTACTCCTTTGAAAAAACTGTGTATTTTCACAGTGCGCTAAGAACTGGATATTTGGAGAAACTATGAGAAACAAACAAACAAATGAACGAAAAAACGAAAACGTGCACTGGCTCAAAACCAGCATTAAAGTTTATAGACAGACATTAAAAAGATGATGCACAGCTTCTTGTGATTAAGGAATAATTTTCCAAGAAGTTGTAAAATATCAATAAATCTTTCTTATATAAATCTCTTCTATCTGTACATTTTTACTAGACACATCCTCACATTAGCTGATGAGCAAGACCAGCCAGCTGTGTTCATCTAATGGGTCTTGACACGAGGTCTGTTCACAATTTTTTCACTTAGGAGAAAGACTGAACAGGGTATTTAAAAATCCAATCCGCACATACAATTTCTCAAAGAGAAAACATAGACACCTGCAGTGAGGCTTGGAGAGCTGAGTTCTCCGTAAGGTCATAGCTCTGATCTATTCAGCTGTCATATATATAAGACTCTACACACTGATATTCCAGCTATACCCACTTTCTTCTTGTTTTTTCACACCCAACTTCCTCAGACAATGGAGTTGAGCTCTTTTGTTACACGCTGTTTCTCTTCTGTTAAGTGCTATTTATTGAGAAATTCAGAAACTGTTCTTGGGGCAGACACCAGACAGGTCTGTTTTTAAATAACCACAAGTGCACCCTCCTTCAAGAATCCAGAACAGAACTGTGATTCAGTGCTTGTATGATCAGGATAACTCACCTTGGAGCTGCAGACATGCACTGACTATCTAAAGCTATTTGTATACTATTAAAAAAAACAGGAAAGTGAATACCCTGTAGAACTGCTAAACATTTCGCCCCTTTGCCTCCTCCTTCCTCACTCCCACCTCCCCCAAACAAGAACAACAATGCCTACACTGTTTATAGAAACAGCTTTTGGAATATATAATCTTTGGAACTACACTTGACCGTTGTTTCAAAGAGTACGCGCCTAGGCTAAAATGATGCCAAGAACCAAACTAAAAACTAACCGATACAGACAATTATTTAATTGGGGCCTTGCAGCAGTTTATGTTGAGTATAGATGCATCTTCAACATTTCATAATGTTCTGGATTTCTTTGATGTAAGAACATCAAGATTGAAAAATAATTTCTGTCTGATAGATTTGACTTTACTGAGAACAGTATTATAATTTACGTGAAGATATTCATTATTAATGTCTGTAACTTTTATTTCATTTTTTAATTTTTTCTCTGTCTTTTTTCCAACTTTCCTTAATTAACATGTTTGTGGTACTTTTTGCTTCAGAACATAGGAGACGTATTATAGCTGAAGCACACTTCATAACATTTATTAGACTTGGGTTCTTCATTATTTAATTGCAATAAAAGTTCTCACATTAGAAGGAAGCATTTCAAAATAAGAGATATATACTTTCTGATAAAGGTAGTAAGTTATTTGAATTGTGTCCTAAGTGCAGTATTTTTTGAATGTAATCTAAAGTTATATATTCCCTAATTCATTAAATTTGACTGGATGAAAGAATATTTCCCGCCCTGTCTTTTAAAAAACACAACTCGAATAGTAAATTGTTGATTAAGGCATCACATAGATTTTGATGTTAACTAAATGTCTGGACTCAAGGACTACTGGTAAACTGTGATATAGATGTATTTTTTTATTTGCAGCTTAATTTCCATTTAATTAACATCAACAGATCTTAAATCAGAAAGTATTGCTCTAAAGTGGTTTCATTAAGTACTTTAGATACCAGTATTTGTAAGCTGGATGTGACAGACCAATAGAGAGCATGGGAAGTACACAAACATAAAATAGACATATATTAAAAAGTTCATTAGATCTTTATCTAATTTAACTAGCTTTCATTGAGCATGGTCGACTTCAAAGTTATTTGTTAATCCTATTCATTTCATTATGAAATAATATAATAAGATCTAGATACTTGACAATTATTTCTCTACTTCTCTATTTCTCTACAATTTAATCACATACCAAAAGCTGACTGAACAAGAGAAATCTTCACCTTTTGTTGCACACTTGTTTCCACTTGTGCTGTAATCACCACAGCCCTAACATCTACTGCTCCTGCAATTCCTGGAATACTGAGCTTGACATAAAAATAGATGTATTTCTTAGTACTTATGACACCAATTACCCACCCACGCACCAGGCTCCCACCACCACCAACAACAACCCCCCCCCCCCCAAAAAAAAAAAAAAAAAAAAGACTTCACTCCACACAAAACAAAATCAACACAAACACAAAAAAAAAAAAACCCAAAACAACCCCCCCCCCCAAAAAAAAAAAAAAAACAAATTAAGTGCTTTCCTCGAAAAAATGAAGCATGATGAAGGACTTAATCACCTTGTATGATCAGGAAAAACAGATTGTCTAATTCTTGTACTTTCTGAGCTTTCAAATGAAACTGTGGCTACGGACTCTCATACAGCAAATTTTACCGCCAATTTACCAGTGGAGCATCCATATCAACCCAGCGTGTTCATTTCTGATTTTCATCCTATTGGCCTGCCACTCTTTTTATCATCTAAGTAATAAGAGCACATGTAAATCCAGACCAAACTGAAGAATCAGTTCATAGAGGAATATCCACTGTAAGCAGCCACTTTGTTGCAAATCTCAACATCAGAAGTTTGATCAGAATATTTACCCTGATCTTGTAAAGACTTTTAAATTTTTTAATTTGTGTGAAATTGTATGAAAGGTGTTATTCACATGCATAAGGTTTATGAGGTATTTAAACAAAGTTCTTGTTCTTTTCACATTCATCACTTTACAAATGACAGAAAAATAATGCCTACAAGAGCTAAATTGCATTATGTCCTGTGGGTCAGAGTCCGCACATACGTTCAAAGTAAAATATCATTTGCCCAGTCAGTACCTAACAACACAACACAATACCATGGAAAGATAGTGATAATTAAGACTGTGTAGGCAAAACTCTTTTCAAAGGTGTAGAAAGAACCAAACTGAAGTTTGAAGAAAAGAAAACACCTTATTGTGTATGACTCAAAATGAATCAGGAACAGCCTACCTTGGGAATTTTCCACTGACACAGTACCAGCACCATAATGAGCAGTTATCATTACAAGAATTACCTAGATCCTTATCTTACTATGGCACTCTGTGATTCTGTGATTACAGAATACCATGTTAACTCCAATATTCACATTTATTTCATATTTTTTGATACAGTTTTGCAACAGAAGACGAGAACATATGCATCAACTCCTCTGACTCTATTTGTCCTCTTATCAGTAAGATATCAAGCCAAAGTGTATTCACATGATGGTTTTTGGGGACACTGTATTTCACCACTGTTGGGAACTGAAAATGTAAGTGTATGAGACTCTTCAGAGAGTTCATTATACTAACTGAGGCTTTGGAGTTCATCCAGAAAGAAAATAAACTTTTTATATATGGAAGCAGGTTGTATTTCTGGCCTGAAGATTTATCTTGTTTGCCACAGTACTGTGAGAGGCAAGAAAAGGCAAGGAATGTATGGATATGGAGTGAGAACGTATGAAGCAAAGCTATCAATGACAGCCGCCATACTGAGTTAGCTAAAAGGTCCATCTCACTAAGTATCTACAGTGGAAGCAAACTCCCACAGTAACAACCAGGTAGTAGCTACTTGAACTGTCTCAGTAGCACTAATCGGGAAGCACATATTGCAGTCCATTCGTAAACTGAATCATGGAAGGAGAAAAAGCTTTGAGTTCTACATCAAGAAGCCACTTAAATACTTAACACTTTCACCAGGCCTGCTCACTTTCTAATACAATTGTACATGCTCTGATGAAAAGGATGCTTTGGATTCTAATCTAACATCCCCTGAAGTTAGTGTAAAATCTCCAACTTCAAAAGACTCTGGATCAGGTCTAAGCCAGACTCACCGAAGAACTAATGGTGGGAGCTGTACCTACAAAGAACTTTCTGTGATCCGAGATCCCTAGGCGCATGTATGCAGTGCTGTCACCCTGATCCTGATCCAGACTATTCATTGATTGCCCCCACTCATGAAATTCTACCAAAATCAGATGAAATACCCAAAAAAGAACCTGACAGTTGGCTTAGTAAACAACATCTTCAGGGCTGATCTAGATGGTGGATCACAAAATAAAACTGTTAGAGCATTCAGGCAGTCTCTAATTTTTGGTGGGATTTTCTGAACATACATAGTAATCTCTAAGTTCAAATTTCTTATACTGAAAGTCTTACAAGACTTGAAAATGAGACAAAGCAGAAAGATTTCTATGAAGTGTTATTCAAGCATTTAGACTTTCAGATGCATATATTTTTGTACATACATTCTTATTTGCAATTCTATAGATAGGACTTGAAATTATATAAAGTGATCATCAGCTGCAACAAAAATCTAAATAGAATTAAGGAACTGGTAGAATTTATTTCTAAACATTTGTGTAGATGGGGGAACCTTAGTAGGTGCACAACAGACTGCAATACTGAAGTCTGTCTGAATGCAAGAGGTGTGACTGTATTCTCACAGAGAATTTGTGTTTTTATTCTAGAACTGTTTATTATGTTGTCATAGGTTCACCTGATTTATTCGTGTCTTTGCCAGTCATTCCTTTTAGATGGTTTCCAACATCATGACATTAGTTCAGGACTATCTGGAGGCAGTAACGTCTCTTTTGTCTGGAAGCCAAAGAGTTTAATACACATTTTTATTCTATCAATATTGGGTTACAATTTACCAGCCCTGTGTTGGTTTAGTGAATTATACACAATTGCTATGCCAAGGTCAAATTCAATTCTGAGACATAGGGAACAATGGTGACATCTGAAAGTGCTTAGATGAAATTGACAGGTATGGGTAGAACTGTATTAAGATCCAATTTTCCACAGTGGCTAAAGATCATAACTTAACAGATACAGAACAGGATTAGTTGCTTGCCCTCTAGACCCTCTCCCAGAAACAATATAGATTTCTTGGGTTTTCTACTCACACCGGTGTTATGAACTGATCTTATGGCTCCTTCCTCTGGTAGAACTATGACCCCATTATCGATGATACTAGGAAAACATCTCTCACAGGTATATTTATTTAGCACTTTCTAGTTGGTGCCCCTAAGGAAGTTCTCATTATCCCATTTAAAATTTAGGGCCTGGAGTTATTTCATTCTAAGGTTTTCTCCTATTTGCCACATCTCAATTTGTCTTTTTGTAGAAAAGTTGTATGGCTCTTCTCCAGATACCTTGGTTCCTGTAGGCGGTCAGGGTACCCCAACACCACTTCTGTTTTAGCAATTCAGAGGGCTGAAGACCGTGACCACATTATTTAATTTATTGCTTGTACTTCTAATGAGGCCACAAACTGTCTCTGGTAGAGATTGTGTGGAAAGCATGCCAAGATTCTGGAAAATGTCTTTGCATCAGACAAGAACAGTCCTGCTGTGTATTTCCTCCTGAATAGCCATGAAGCGTGTAAATGATTGAGTATCAAGAAACACTATAGCTGGCAGTGGGGGGCAAAAGTGCCTGGATGCTCCCAAAAATTTAACTGTTGCTGCTGCTAACATTTTGCTTCATCCTCCCATCTAGCAGGGTTTTTTGAAGTCTTTTTTTCCCTCTCAGATGTGCATCAGGTGGTGTGTACTGCAACTCAGGAAGAAGGGACTCACTGCTGAAAAATTCATACAATGAACTGTTAAGGTGAAGACGGTTTAGAGCTTTGCTTCAAGCAAATAATTTCATTCTCAGGAACTAGGTCTTAATGAGATGAAGGTGGATGACCACTGGATCCTTCATTCTGCGTTTTCCATGAAATTATACTACATGTTGCAAGGTACATAAAAGTGACATCTCTGACACTCCAGGAGAATAATTTTATTTTTTTAAATATTAAGGTCTGCACTTACGAAAACATAAGTGACCCATCTAAGTGGAGACAAAACTATACCGATAGCATTGCAGGTACTGAAATATTAAAGCCGTTTTCACATTCAGGAACACTTGCAGTACCACTTCTTCCAGTTTTGCCCGAGTGGTACCTAATGGTACACTTAGAGTGATTGAAAGAGGACCCTGCACAGACAACAGAGATTTTACAGAAGCTAAAAATGCATTTTGTTTTCCTTCCAGAGATATTTGCATTTACTCCTTTCACTGGAGAATGTTTGCAATGGTTCGTTACCAGGTACTTAATGATAAACTGTGCTGTCAAAACCAAATTACAAACAGTAAAATCATTAATGGCATACCTCATATGTTTTCAACAGTGCCAACGCAATCCAGTAATATGCTATCACCTGAAACATCACTGATGAAAGGAAAAATCAACTACAAAATTTAGTGACATTATTATAAAATAAACACTAATTTTTAACCAGTTTTATTTTCAAATAGGTATCTAATTCAGGGATCTAAGGACTTTTCTGAGTGTCCCTCATTTCAGTTTTCAAGATATCATATAAAAAGCATTGGTATTATGCCTATTAAGACAAAGAAAAAATGTATTATTTCACTTTGAATATAAAGCCACACGGAAATAATTATCAATCAGGTACAGCATGTATCTTACACAAGTTCTGCAAAAGAGCAACAAAGATCAGCTCAGATTTCAGGTTTTGAGAATCCACTGTAACACTGTGATGACACAAGAACGCTTAATTCAGGGAATCTAAATGACTATTCAGGTTTCTAATCTGCAAGTCTATAAACCCTGCAGAGGTCTCAGTGGCATTTCTCACAGCCACCAATTTCAAACTGTTTTGCAGAAGACAAGGCCAGACTGATATTGGATATCACGAGGTAAAAGTAAATTTGCTGGTTTACAAGGCTCTGACATTGTGTTCTACAGATTGCAAGAATAATGGTAGTGAAAACCAGGGGAGTAGAGATTATTTTTAACTAATGAAATTATTAGTATCAAGTGTTAACCAGCATAATCAATAATGCTAAAGTCCGACATATTTAGTGAAAATGCCCTTATTTTTATCTTCAATATGCAAATATGCCAACAATTCTAATTTCAACACTGCAGTCTTTACAACCTTGTTGTTCAGCTTGAAAATTTCTACCAGTTTAAACTGCAAAACTTTATGCTAAGAATAACACCTCAAAGATAATCAGAGAGTTTAAAAAAATAGTAACTAAAGGCAGCCCTTCTGATTTGCTAAAAGGTGTAACTGAACTCCAAGAGCCCCCCCTGACTTTTAAACTGAAACACAACTGTACATATTACAGACCTCAGGAACGTGTTTTGAAAACCCCAGCTCCATCTCCAGTATTACTTTTGTGGAACAACTCTCCACAATGAAAATTATCATCTGGAGAGGAACTTGTCTGCAGTTGCATTCACATATGCTCATACCCCAATACCAACTGCCAGAGAGCATCTACTAAAGGAGACACAAGTGACATCCTTCCTTACTGATGGCCACTGATCTACATGTCAAGTATTTTCCATCCTCAGAATGTAGCAATATTGGATAACTACAAGATGTTTCAGAAATAAATTCGTATTTATATATTTAGATCTAAAAAATAATATTTATTTAGATTACCACTCTCCTAGCTCTACCATTTTGAGTGATGGTCATAACTACTCTAGACAGGCAGGTTTCATCAGGCAGGCTCTGAAAGTGATGAGCTTTAAAGCTTATTATAATTACCTGTGAAACATTTTAAGAGGAGGGAATTAAAAACTGCCTACAGAAGAACAGCTGGGCTATCTGACAT
>NW_010391164.1:4303-11253 GCF_000710305.1 Buceros rhinoceros silvestris | reverse complement strand
ACAGCTTTCTCTACTTGAAGCAGGAAAAGATTTCATTAGAAAAGTCTGTTTGTGCAAACAGTTATTGCTAATCAGAAAGGATCGGTCCTGCTATTAAAAAAAAAAATCACAGATGTTTATGATACCTATACAACATACCTCCCTACAGAGATGTGGAACACAGTGAAGAACATTTCACATCTTTCATTTTAGGTCTCCCGAGGTAGCTATCTTAGGTTAGCAGCCTATGTTCTTGACATAGGCAATACAGAGCAAAACAAGAAAGCAGGTGACAGTTCAGGAGATTTAAGTCACATATGCCATATTCACAGGAGACCCACTATAGTGGAGATTTGTGGACGCTCACTGTTCCTGGACCTAGCAAGCCTGCAAGTACTTTATCCTGCTCTGAGCACTACATTTCAGGAGTCATGGCACAAATCAGAGAGAACAATGAAAAATTTGGGAAATGCAGTAAGAATGAGTTTTTCTCTCACATTTCTCGGATTTCTTCTCACAAAGTTGGTGAAGTGTTTATAGAGCAAGTCCAGTGAGGAGCAGCTGAGGGAACTGGGCTTGTTTAGCCTGGAGCAAAGGAGGCTAGGGGGAGACCTTATCACTCTCTACAACTACCTGAAAGGAGGTTGTATTGAGGTGAGGATTGTTCTCTTCTCCCAAGTAACAAGCGTACAACAAGAGGAAATGGCCTCAAGCTGTGCCAGGAAAGGTATAGACTGGATATTAAGAAAAATGTCTTCACTGAAAGGGTTGTAAAGCACTGGAACACTCTGCCCAGGAAAGTGGTGGAGTTACCACCCCTGAAGATATTTAAAAGATGTGTAGATGTGGTGCTGAGAGACATGATTTAGTGGGGACCTGGCAGTGCTGGGTTAATGGTTGGACTTGATGATCTTAATAATCTTCTTCAATAGCTGTGAAGAAGAAACAATTCTGTGATTCTGTGATTCTTTGCAAGACAAACAATAAAACCAGCTTTCCTGTACTCAATGACAATTATAAAGAAAAAGTCAGTCAGTTTCTCACTTTTCCAGCTCACAGTGTTAGGGGGGAGAGAACCCCCCCCCCCCAAAGCTGTAATCTGACTTACACTACCCCCAAAATTCATAAACACGGGAAGGATCTGACAAATTTTCAAAGATGCTTTCCAAGGAGCCTGAGAGCTCTCAAATCTCAGGAGTAAGAAATCTGACAAGAAAGGCAAGAGACCAGCATGACTGAGTCGAGATCTGGTCAAACTAAAGGGCAAGGAGGAACTACACAGGCAGTGGAAGCAGGGACAGGTGTCCTGGAAAGAGTATTGGGACAGTGCTGGGTTGCGTACGGATGAGGTCAGGAAGGCCAAGGCGTGGCTGGAGCTGAACTTGGCGAGGGATGCAAAGAATAATATGAAGGGCTTCTACAGGCATGTCAACCAGAAAAGGAAGTTAAATAAAGCATAACCCCTCTGATGAGCAGGACTGGCAAGCTGGTAACAACAAACGAGGAGAAGTCTGAGGTACTCATCAACTATTTTCCTCAGACTTTACTTACAACCTCTCTTCTCACACCTCCCAAGTTGATGGACCACAAGACAGGGAGAAGGGGGGCAAAGTCCCTCCCACTGTAAGAGAAGATTATGTTCGTGACCATCTGTGGAACCTGAACGTGCATGAGTCTACGGGACCTGACGAGATGCATGCCAGAGTCCTGAGGGAATTGGGTGATGCAGTTGCCAAAGCACTCTCCATGCTATTTGAAAAGCCTGGGAGTCAGGTGAAGCCCCTGGTGAGTGAAAAAAAGGAAACATTGAACCTATTTTTAAAAAAGGTAGAAAGGAGGACCCCAGGAACTACCAACCTCTCAGCCTCACCTCTGTGCCTGGGAAGATCATAGAACAGATCCTCCTAGAAACTAAGGCCTCCTAAGACATATGGGGAACAGGGAGATGATTTGAGAAAGCCAGCATGGCTTCACCAAGGGCTCGTCCTGCCTGAGCAATCTAGAGGCCATCTGCAATGAAATGACCGCAGCAATGGTCAGGGGAAGAACTGTGAATGTTATCTATCTGGATTTCTGAAAGCCTTTGGCATGGTCCCCCAAAACATCCTTCTCTTTAAATTGGAGAGATATGGATTTGATAGGTGGACTGTTCAGTGGATGAGAAAATGGTTGGGTGGTCACACCCAGAGGGTAGTGGTCAATGGCTCAATATTCAGATGGAGGTCAGTGATAAGTGTTGTCCCTCAGGGGTCTGTACTGGGACCAGTGCTGTTTAATGTCTTCATCAATGGCATAAACAGTGGGATTGAGTGCACCCTCGGGAATTTTGCACATGACACCAAACTGAGTGGTATGGACATACCAGAGGGACAGAATGCTGTCCATAAGTGGGCCCATGTGAACCTCATGTGGTTCAACAAGGCCGAGTGCAAGGTCCTGCACCTGGGCTGAGGCAATCCTTGATATCAATACAGGCTGGGGGATGATGGGATTGAGAGCAGTCCTGCAGAGAAGCACTTGGGGAAACTGGCGGATGAAAGGCTGGACATGAGCCAGCAATGCGTGCTTGGAGCCCAGAAGGCCAAGCCCGTATCCCGGACTGTGTCAAAAGCAGCGTGTCCAGCAGATCGAGAGAAGTGATTCTGCTGTGCTACTGCACTCTGGTGAGACCTCGCCTGGAGTACTGTGTTGAGCTTTGCAGTCCTCACCACTGGAAGGACATGGATCTCTTAAGTGTAGATCCAGAGGAGGGCCACAAAGATGATTAGAGGACTGCAATGTGTCTGCTATGAAAAAAGGCTGAGATAATTGGGGTTGTTCAAACCTGGAGGAGGCTCCAGGGGAAACCTTACTATGGCCTTTCAGTACTTAAAGGGGAGAATATAAGAAAGACAGGAACAATCCTCTTAGCAAGGCCTGTTGTGATGGGACAAGGGGTGATGATTTTAAACTACAAGGGGGGAGATTTAGACTAGATATAAGTTAGAAATGTTTTACACTGAAGATGATGAAACACTGGCAGAGGTTGCTCAGAGAGGTGGTAGATGTCCCATTCCTGGAAACATTCAAGGTCAGGTTGGACAGGGTTCTGGATGACCTGACCTAGTTAAAGATATGCCTAATCACTGCAGGGTAGTTGAACTAGGTGACCTTTAAAGGTCCCTTCCAATGCAAAACATTCTATGATTCTGTTTCTGTGATCCAACTATACAGGTGCTTCACACATTGAAGCAGGAGAGCTACTGTATCACCTTCCTGGGCTTTCATGAAACCAAATAGATTCATGGGCTGTTTAACCATAATGGCTTAAGAAAATTTAGGCTTGCGCCAGAGTGAGGGGTGTAACGTAATGCAAGTTATTTAACCTGTGGTCCACGACCACTGCTAATCTGAACTGAAAATACAAGTGAAAACATTCACCTCGGGCCTAATGTCCTACTGAAAGGGAGATTTGGGAAAACACGTCTTACAAACGGGAAAGATCTCAAATACAGGAGTAGCTGAATTCCAGAAAACAGCTGAGACTTGCTCAGCAGTATGCAGCTTCCAGTGATGTTAGCATCATGTCCCACAATGGCTGTCCCACACAAGATTCAGCTGCGAATATAGACTCTTCCCTAAATAATCTAAGTAGCAAATATTGTTCTGCCAAAGGACTCTTAAGTTATATTGTATTCAGGGATGAATGATGGCACTCCATTTCCAGCTAACACTGCAAAGTTCTCATAAGAGCTATACATCACCTACTATAACGACAAAAGAGGTAACGAATATCATACCTTATTCTTTCTGTTTCCTTCCTAGTATTTCTTTACTGACTGCTTTCATTTTATGCTGCTAGGTGGAATAGAAAATAAATGGATGCTTTTGTATGTTGCAGAAGGATGAATACAGAGAATAGAGACAATCTTAAAGATTCAAAGATTAGCAGAAGTAAATGCATCTTCAGTTCTAGGATATTAACAGCGTAAATAATCCGATGTCAGTAAGGTCTCAACTCACCAAAATACGACCTTATATAATTCCACCTCAACCCCAATTTATGTCATTTTCACAAGCTCATTTTTAAATTTTCTGTCCTGTCTCCAAGACCTGTTCAACTAGAACCTTAACATCCATAAAAACTACACTTGTATATTAACATACAAAAGTCTGAATTGTATAAAAAAATCTACGATGTGAAGCATTGGTAGAAAAGATACACAAAGACGTTATTTTGAAACCATCAAAAATAAGCAACATCATTGATTGGTGAGATTTCCAGCTGTTTGGTTGTCTTAGCATAACTGTACCAATCAATATTCATTACTAAGCTGTTACAAAAATAAGTTCAAAAAACAATAATCTGTCCTGGAAATACAGCTGTAGTCATTCTCATGTATTTGAAAGCATCTTAGCCTTTGCTTAAAAAAAAAAAAAAAAAGCATCATGTGCCCAGATAAACAGTCTTCCTAAATATGGAAACTTGATTGAAGAAGGGTTTTATCTCAAAGGCAGACAGAAGCAATATAAACACTTTTTAAAAATTATTACTGAATGTGCATGTTGAATAGAAAAGACTTAATTGACTATGATTGTAGCTTTACCTATCAGTATTATTAGAAAGCTAAAATCTAAAAAAAAATGAAGCCATATGCCAGGGAGGGATTCTCAGCTGACATTAAAGATAATGGCATTAAGAAATCTTAGATAACCTAATAATCTGCCACACTAAATGTGTTTAGAGTTAAGTACTATGGTAGATCAGGTCAGGCATCCGTGTTCGTTGTAAGAAATGATTTAACAGCTATTACAGAAAGTGAATGTTCCATATTAAAGTTTGGTAGGTATTCTCGCTGCCCAAAGCACTAACCTGTTCGAGGTTAATACCCTACAAATTGCGGCAAATGAAATTTAAAAAAAGGTGTAAGAAACAATTTTGCCTCAACAGTCTTGTCACACTGTGTAAAGCTGACAGCAAAGCGAAAAGCAAAACCATAGGCAACCATTTTCAGATTCACCATGATGTCTCAGTTTCAAATCAAAGCAAGGCAGTATCCTTGTATACATTTACCAATCACTCCCAGAGATCTACAAGCGTATTTGAAAGTCTGGACTCCTTCTTTGAGGTTATCTCAGATAACTTGCCCTAAATTTAATGCTATTACGGGAAATCTCATAGCCCCCAAGAGAACAAAGATTACAGCAGTTTTTACAGGGAGATTATCTAAAGATGGTTCGAGTAAGTTGATGGAAAAGCTATTTAGCCATCAGAGGCAGATGTCCTTCGATAGCTTTGACAAGCTGAGTGTGTCATCTCAGCAATACTCTGTAGGCCTGAAAGATGAATCGTGTTTATAAACACTTCACTAGATGAAATCATCTTTGTTACCTGCTTGAAACAGACCCTTTCCATCTGTAAGACAGTCTTCTAGGAAAGAATAAAGTAAGCAGTTCCCTTTTGCTCCCAAAAAATAAAGTAACTCAGGAATTGGAGAAATGGACTTAAAAACACTGTTTGAGGAAACTGAGACTTCTGACTGAGCTCCTTCTATTGCTGAATGGATTACTTTGTAGCCAAAAGCAGTACTTCCAATTGCTACAAAATTAATAATTGGAACTTACTGAAAGATGAACCCAAAAAGGTGGGGGTTGACATTTTAAAAATAGTTCCAACCATCATAAACTGGTTGCCAAAGTCCACCCATGGAATCCAGCTCCATTTTTTATCCTTTGCTTTAAAAAAACCCCAAATTTGTCATTTAATATACACATACTCTTGAAATTGGGACCCATCATAGCCAGTAGCTGAATCGTCTTAAATTATGTAAACTACAGTGAGACCTTATGGTGCATTGGCTAATGTGCTGTAACTCTGCATGCAAGAACCTTTTTATGTAATAGTAAATACAGAAACCCAGGATATTTTACACAATTCTCAGTCAAACCATGGCTGTTCCCCACTGGATCTGCTCTTTTACCTGATTTGTTCACAAACTCTTCAGTAGCCCTGAGGACGCTTCTTGTCAGTTTCCAGACACTGAGGTGGATGCTTTTACAGAGGCTGGTGCCTTCCAAAACAGAGTTCACTTTTAATACCTAGGCAAATTTTCTAGTCTAGTTCGGAGCACTGTGGGTGAAACACATACACTGACCATACTTCAGACTGCTTGTTTCTATTCAGTACAGAATATGTGACTAGGTACTATTTTTCCCAGGCAACCAAAATTTAAACACATTTTAAGTTGCACTAGATTCAGCAACTTCCAAAAAGTTCCACACATCCAGAATTCCAGGTTGTCACACGCTTGACTCAAAGTTAAGCTCAATTCAAACACCCTTTTCATTTGTTATGTGCATGAACCCAGTTAAGTGTAAAAATTAAATATGAACTTTGCAGTAACATTTTAATTAGTCCACTCGCATTCATGTTTTTAACACTTTGTGAAAATTAGTAAGAGTTTGAGTTGCTTGAAAATTAATGAAAGTGAAGTTAGGGCAAACTTCTGAAGCTTGTTTAAATATGAAATGCATCATGATGCTTAAATTAAGGGGAAATACCACTTAGACCTCAGGCCAACCATCCTAAGGACTGGAAACAATCCTGTGAGGCACAGCAGACAGCTCAAAGCAACCAAACAGTAACAGCTTCAATTAATGTTCATAGTGACCAGTCCACCAAAATGCAGTTAATCAAAATAGTTCCTACAGAACATTTGCTGAATGGCAGAGGTGTGGCTTTAGAGTGTAGCTATGTCACGAGTTAAAACTATCCGACTGTTAAACCAAAAGGATTCGTGAGGGCAGCGGTTCGGCTGGAATGTAAACCAGCAAACACACACAGAATGGAGCTTAGCAGCTCATTATCATCGGCTTGAATTCAAGGCTTTGTTTAGGCAAAGGGAAAATAAACATAGGCTTAATGTAAAGGGGGTGAAACCAGGAGAGTTTTAATACTGAAAAGCCCAAAAGTAAATCATTTTAAAAGTCAG
>NW_010391164.1:0-4200 GCF_000710305.1 Buceros rhinoceros silvestris | reverse complement strand
CCCTCCATGCGGTCGCACCGCCAGTTGGCGGCTGGGGGGAGGGAGTCCTTTTGTCCGTCACCTCACCAGGTTTTCAGTCCAAGAAAACCTCTCCTGGGGCAAACCTCCGTGCAATAAATGTAGTCCTTTCTCCTCCGGGGTAGCTGATAGGGGACTCGAGTTTACCGAGGGCAGAATTTCATGCTCACCCTTCCCATCCGCATTGCGGGAGCTGACCGGAACCTCCACAGAAATGCCAGCGATCAGTTCCCCGCGTTCCACACAAGGCTCTTCTTGAGCGTCTGGAACCAGTTTCACATTCCCCTTTCTCCATTGGTATCTGTTTCCTCTGTGCAGGGTCTAGGGACTTATAGCTGATTTTACCTTTTTGTTGGTAATGCTCAGTCCAAAGCCACCCCTGCCAGTAATCCGCAAAGCAGAAAGGTCTACCTGCTTCACAGAAGGAGTCTTTTACTGTGTCAGGGACACTGAGGTAGCTGTAAATGTTGTTTCTCTCTCGGTTGAAAAGTTCTCTCAGTCCCAGGGGCGGAAACTCAAAAGTCCCACGTCTTGCCCGCATTCAAAAGCCGCGGCACAGAGAGTGAGAGCGAGTGAGTCAGAGCAGCCCCTTTTTATGCACTCCCCAGTCCCCTTGGGACCCACAGTGACAGGCTGCAGTAAGAAGCCCTCTGTCCTCCCACTCTCCTCACCTGGGAAACAGTATGTGTTTGTTCCCATCAGCATATGATAGCAGACGTATTCCTACAAAGCACTTTCAGCAGAGAACTGAAGCCTCTGAAACAATCCCCTCTGTTTTTTTCTGTGGACCGTGAAGCTTCAGACCACCTCTGACCAAACACAGCGCCACTGTCTTTGGCCATGAACACAACATATGCATGGCTGTGGGACCAAATGCAGCTTTCCAGCACCAGTGGAAAGAACAGTAGGAAGAAGGTGCAACTGGCTATCACAGTGGAGAAGCATAAAGAACTAGAAAAGAAATAAAATCAGTCTACCAGAAGCTACGATCAGGACTCTGCAGAATAAAGTTCATTTCTCTTTACAGTTTTTCCATTTCAAAATTTGTTGGCATTCTTATTCAGAAGAAAAACAAAAACAACAACAAGAACAAAAAAATTTAAATTTCTGAGAAAAAGCTAAGTCCCAGTTTGTACATAATCTGCTGTAACCTAGAGGCATGAAATTTGAAGCCATAGGATCCAGTATCATGGAACCAAGTAGACAAATCATCAGGAGAACATGTAATTAAGCTTCAAAACCCTGCCTGGTGGAGAAGATGTGGCCAGAATCCTGCTTGGTTTCCGGAACATTCCTATTTTGACAGACTGCAGGTTCCAGCAAAACTTTCAATCTTTTAATCTGAGCATTTCATACCATTTTTTCATCCATATTCTCTGTGCTAGAGTACAGAAAACATATGCACAAACACGGGTACACAGTCATGAGAGAAACTTGTGTATATAATCCTTGGAGTCAAGTGTCTGCTTCTGCAGAGAGCAGGAGGACACTGTTCTGCAAGGGGTTCTGATAAAGTCAGCAGGGTTATTTATGATGTGACACGATCATTTCTGTGAGTAAGGGTGACAGCTAGGGATCTTGTAGAGGGCAAGTTTTTTTTCTGAAGATGCTTCTCTGCTCTTTTTCCACTTACTAACTAGTATATTCCTGTAGAACTCAGCCTTAATGCTATGCAACGAAGAAAGGGTGAGGAAAAAACAGGAGCCTTCTGCTAATATAAGAAGATGAGTGACAGATAAGCTTTTCAATTCTCATAGGGAAAAAAAATAAAGCAGGAAATCTGTTTTGTTTCTTTAATGGCTGGCAACTTCCACTTATTACACAGACTGCTCTGAAGAAATGCTACTTACTGGCAGCAACAGTTTTCTTTAGATAGAGGTAAAAGGTATCATTACAGATTTATAATTAGTTGTGGATGTACTGAATAACAATTTAGTGATGATTTCAGTAAAAATTTACTCGTGTTCAGTAACTCCACAAACTCTCTAGGCAATGATCTTTAGATGCCAACTATATCACTTATTCCTCCATATGCTTCCCATTACATCTATCAATGGAACGGCCTCTTTATTTTCTCCTTTTAAGACAGTGTTTTCAGCCACTTATATTGTTGCCACACTAATTGCTTGGGCTAACATCTGTCTAGGTGAAAATAAGACTGGATTTTTTTTTCCAGAAAAAACTAGAGCAATTGGTTTTTCATTACTGGGAATGAAGACTGAAGAAGGAGGAGGTAGTTTTAAACACTAAAATGAATAAATTAATAAACCCCGATCACTTTTTGATCCCGATACTCTAAGACCCCTCATTGTTCCAGAGCAAAAATCCATCATGCAAGAAATATTCATCATATCACAAGTCTTCCCTTCTTTTGTTGCTCATTTGACAACCTGCCCGATATCCACTGAGGTCTTAGCATCCCAAACAAGTGTCTCTTGCATGCATGCAGTTCAGAAACTTCAGATTGTACCTGTTCATATATATGCAAAAGAAATGGATTAAACCTCATCCAAATTCGGACTCACAACCAAAAATTAATAAAGGTAAAATCAATGCAGAGGGACAGGACTACTACGATGGAGAAAGTAATTACATAACTTCTTAACTGACTTCCTGTGTAATGTAGCAGGCAGCAATGAAAAATCAACAGCATAACAGAGCTGCCACGGTACACAGGAACACAAAGTTGGTACTTCGGTTGCCACAGTTGCAAGCCTTTTCTAATGACAAAGATACAAGTCAAATTCAAAGCACGCTGAGTATTCTCAGTTCTCTGAAGCAAGATTTTTTTCGTTACTATTGGCATAGTATCAATTAATACAAATTAAATGTTAAGTATTTCATATTTATCTCAGACAGTGAATGGTACATCATGTATCCATTCTTGTCAAAGCCTAGGGCTAGGTCCTCAAAGGAACAAAATATCTATTCATGAAAGACCAAATAGTACAATAAGAAGAATTCTTCTGACCTTTTCCTGTATTCAAGAAAAATTCTAGCACTGTAATGCTGATTGACTTTGCCAATATTTAAAAGCTTGTGTTTGCATTTTATACTACGAACATAAGGGTGCTACATTGGCACCATTCATCTGCCATACTCAAAACAGTTTGGGGTTTTTTATACAAAAAAATAAGAATTAACTGGGTTTTGTTTGAAACTCCCCACATCTACAGAACTCAGCCAAGATACCTAGAGCTGTGAGAAGTGTGGTGCTTAAGTGTTAACATCTTTAAAATTAATAAACCAAAATAAGTGGAAAAAGTTCAAGCTGCTGATGTGTAAAGTAATAAGAAATGCCTCTCCTCTTCCAAACTATCATTTATCTTTATTAAATATTGTGGCAGCGTCACAGACTTGAAGTCTCAGTTCTGTGCTTTACTAAATCGAAGGCATCAAAACTCCATAAAGGTTATTGTTTATGGCAATAACTTTTTAATAGCAGAATTATTCTTTTTTGCTCCTTGTAGTAAAATGTTTCCATTCCAATTTTGCTTAACTCAAATTACAACTTTTTTCATCCTTAGAATATGATTTCTGCCAAGATAATGAACCGTAACAATTTTTCATATCAAAAGAATGAGTGAAATGCAAAAGAAAACTCAGAATGATAGAGTTCTATTTATACCTGGCACTATTTTAACTTCTTGGAGCTGTACGAATCCAGCAGTGTATACTTCATTTAATGTGAACCCAAGAACCCCCCACATAATACAGGCAAGAAATCAATCTAATCTCAGAAAAATAAATTATTTCTCTGACTACAAGTTATTAAACAGTTGCATAGCACCAGTTAAGTGCTGTGACTAACTAAAATACCTACATCATTTTACTCTCTTATTTCAAACTTCTTGTTTTGGGGGTTTTAATTCTGGGAGTGGGGAAAGGTATTAGGAAAGGGAGAGAGAGGGAAACAAAAACATCTCTATTGTTGTTGTCATTGTTAGCCATTCTTGCCAAGGATACGTGTATTTATACAATTATTTTCTTAAGTTTTCAGAGGAAAAGTGATTTCCCTCACCCCTTGAAATGAAAGCAGATTTTCTCCTACCAGGCCATAGCTCCCTGAAAACAACTATCAAAAAATCAATTCTGCATGGTAGCTTTCAGAATGTAACAAGTTTATCACAATTCTGCACTAACAAGCTTCTTAAGTATCATATAGTATTATATACTATATAT
>NW_010391163.1:31578-32926 GCF_000710305.1 Buceros rhinoceros silvestris | reverse complement strand
CCGGGGGGCTGGTCTGCCGTGGAAGGGGGGAGCCGGGCGGCCCGGAGCTGTCCCGGGGCGTGGGTCGGGTGTTCCCGGGGAACTCTCAGGGTGGTGAACGCCGAAAGCCCGGACTGCAGCTGCTTCAGGTGTCACGATTAGGTGTGCAGGGGACACGATTAGCGACCTGTTGGAGCCGGGCTGGGCCAAGGAGGCGAGTGACTCGGAAGCGCAAGGGAGCTGGAGACTAGTGATTAACCGCCTTGGCATGAGCTAGAACCTCTCCTGAAGTCACTGTGGTATCTGTACTGTTCTTTTAAAGGTGTATTGCAGTTCGCCATGGTACCGATGTTGTTAATCAGGTATCTGTTGGCTTATAGCAGTAAAGGCAGGCACAACTTCTGCCCCATGCGTCCTAGTAGTGCCTTGAACTTGGGGAAGAAACCCCAAACCCTCACACACTGTGTACGTCAGACCTTACGGCTGTGGTATGTATAGTACCTGTACCCTGCAACGCTTAGAACCACAGAGTCATGGAAAGGGTTGGGCTGGAAGGGACCTTAAAGGTCATCTAGTTCACCCCCTGCCATGGGCAGGGACCTTCCACTAGAGCAGGTTGCTCAGAGCCCCGTCCAGCCTTGAACGCTTCTAGGAATGGGGCTCTGCAGCCTCTCTGGACAACGTGTTCCAGCACCTCACCGACCTCATGGTAAAGAATTTCTTCGTAATTTCTCGTCTAAATCTCCCCTCTTTCAATTTAAAGCCGTGACCCCTTGTGAAAAGTCTTGCAACATTTTGTATGGTCAAAGAATAAGGAGAAGGAATATTTAACACTTGGTGGTGTTTAAACACTGATGGAATTTACAACACTTTACCTGAAGAATTCTCTAGCTGTGGACTGCAGTTAGAATAGGCTTGTAGGCCTGACTTCTCCTGGCAGTGCTGTTCCCACTCGGTGTGGGGCAAGACGGAGAAACGTCACCCAGGGTTTGTGAAGAGTCTGGAACGCAACCAGAATTCTGGGGGGGGTTTCTCTCAGGATTTGTATCCACTCCTGTCTCCTCGATCAGACACCTCTGGGTGTGTTAGTTATTGGTAAGATGATCAAGGTTTTAGTCTGTGTGTTATGTTGGCTACTCTAGAGTCCTTTGCCGTGGAAAAAGGTTATTAACCCTTTCCTTACAGATTTAGATCTCGTTTCAGAAGGCTGAATCTCAAGGGTACAGACTTACCTGGTCCGATTGTCGATCACGTTAATGATGCTCCCTGGTGAGATTACGCTGCAGTGTTGCAGGACCAGAGAGAGGCTCGCCCGTACGGAGAGGAGTGCAGGAGTGCCTGAAAGACTTCATAGTTCTGTACTTGTTCA